>NC_064927.1:433736056-434039086 GCF_023897955.1 Schistocerca gregaria
TGGCTGTACGCTGAAAACACTGTTCTCTTTACACCGTTCTCCAGTTCCACTAAGCAATTACAGATAATGGCCGCCACTTACCACACGGTATAATCAAATTAATGGCTCCGAAACCGTGCAAGGGAAAAAAAGCGACGGGAGATACGCCAGCGTTTTTATAGAAAGAAAAGGACCGAAAAAAGTGATTAAAATACTTGAATTACCGGTGAGCGGAATTTATATTACGCTTATAAAATACCGCAAAGGAAGAAGGTATACAAAAGAAGGCTGTTTGTTGCCTGTATGTAACTGCACAAAGCGTCCTAATGACAAAGAACCGATCACGCTCAAGAGAAACATCAAACCCATAGTGTCGAGATCAGCGGAAATCTGCAGGAAATTTTTCCTGGGAAACGCGTCATTTTAAAGGATCTATCAGAGTAAATTCAATCTAAGAAATGTTCTAAACTATTTATCAACCCATATTTTTACATTACAATCGGTTGTGGTATACAGAATAGTACAAATACAGGGTGTACCAGGAGGAATGGTCAGTATTTAGGCACATGACAGGAACGATTATTCGTAGCAAAAAGTCTAGAAAACATGGGCTCTAAGTGCGTACTTTAAGAGCTATGAGTACTTGTTCAGTAGAAGAGAAATATTTCACACTGCGGAGATGAAGAATTGCTCATAGCTCTTAAAGTACGTATTTTAGAGCCCATTTTTACTGCACTTATTTGCCTCGAATGACCGCTCCTGTCATATCCCTGATTACTAACCATTCCTTCTGGGACACCTTGTACGCTAATAAAACAAATAGCTTGAGAAATAAGGGTAACAGTCAATGAAGAGATTAAAGATTCTTCAATCTGGAGCGTATATCATCTCACGTAACATAATCATGCTTTATTTTTCACGACCGATACGAAATGTAGCAAGTAGTAACACCGAAGGGCCAACATTCCGTGAATAATACTCTTATGCTTTTTATCTAAAGAGAATCGCATCAATATAAGGTGTTTTTAAATGAAACGACGTGTTTCTAACGTGAAGTTGCAGGCAGTTAGGACGGGTTCGGCTATACAACACATGACACACATTTTTACTCTACGTGTCAGCAAGCACTAATGCTACTCAGCTGTGTGACAGATGTACCTATTTCTTTGCCGTTAGTCAGGCAACGTTCAGTTACATGGGAATACGTCCTTATTCACGGTAGTTATTGACTTCTGCTGGCAAGAGGAAATGATAAGCCGTAAACTGAAGCTATAACGCTACTGGAATATTTTATAACATAGAGAGCTATCCGGCATTTTCAGTTGCAAGGGGAAAACATCGAACAGAAAAACACTCATGAAAACTCATGATTCGCGAACACGCAGGGCGTTCGCAAAATGTTTCAAGGGCTTCGCCAAACCTTTTCACCGTAATGGCGGATTGCGAGGTTAGGACTGATACTGTTTCCTTAGTTTCTACGGCATTGTCATAATAATAATAATAATAATAATAATAATAATAATAATAATAATAATAATAATAACTATTACTGTTATTATTATTATTGTTATTGTTTTAAAATTAAATTAACCCTATAATACCCCTTCTTACGCATCTGTAAGGAATTTATCACGTTATTTCCACAAGTTAGTTTTTACTGTGAATAACGAATTTACAGTTATGTAACAGCTTCAGGAAATCATTTTATTTCGTGCCAGCCCTCTTTGTGTTCTAACAGTACTAACAACAGTACCAAGACCCCCACAAAGAGGTCCCACAGAGAGGTTAGGTTCAATGCTATAGACAAATATATACTCATGTTTTAGCATATATGTGATGGGTGTGCACAAAGATTTGATCTAACGTTAATACTTCCATTATTTTTAGGTTTAAATGGTATTATGATTACCTGTCACTTGTGAACTTGACTTGTATACCTTTATATAACTACATGTATACTCCTTTATTATGCAGGGACCTGAAGATGGCAATATTGAGTTGCCGAAACTGGTAGCATTTGATATATAAAATAACCCAAAATATACGGCTGTTGGTAAAGTTTTTTGAATCGAGGAACCACTAAAGAACGGTCACGTGTGGTCACACCTCTGATTTTCAACAATATCCTGCTTCTTCTTTCCTTGTGGAAACTGCCGTAAGTTGTCAGCTGCATATCAGAATCATTTCCGGTCACATTAAAATAGATAACTGGTTGAAAATTGGAAGTTGGAAAGGGAAACAAGGTTTAACAAAATCGCACGTCAGTGTTGTGTCAACAGGTCATTCTGCTTCTTATGATGTGTGTCAATCTGATAATAAATGAACCGTGTGCAAAGAAAAGAAAGAATCTGTAGCAAACAGCGACAATGAGAATGCTCTTGAAGCGCCTTATCGCTTTAGCACAAAATTGTTAAAATGCAAAACCTCATTCAGTAACTAAAGATTTAGTGCGGCCATTTACAAATTACGTACTGATGTGATGGAGAATCTTTCACAAGGAAGTCAATGTGATATCGTAGTCCGACAATACAATCAACCGTCGTATTCAAGACATGTCAAATTACGTCGAAAATTAAATTCTGGGATGAGTTTGTGCCAGTCCTTTTCTTTCGACCAGCTTGACGAATCGACTGATGTTGCCTGACTAGCCATTTTGTTACTTTTCGCCCGTTATATTAATGGGCAGTCCACAGAAGAGGAGCTACTGTTCTGTAGACCCTTAAAAGAGAGAACTACAGGAGGAGATATATGGAAGTTAACCGACGAATACTTTTGCAGTAGTTCAATAGATTGGACTCGCTGTATCCACATTTGTTCAGGTGTTGCGAAATCTATGATTGTGTGTTATGCTGGGTTTGTTGCCAAAGTGAAATCGGTAGCGCCGAACGATTTCTGGAGACCTTGTTGCATTCATATACAGAGTCTTGTTTCTAAACGCATGCCCGATGGATTGAAAGCTGTGCTGAACGATGCAGAGAAAATAATTTTATTATGGCACGCCCCACAAATTCTCGATCTTTGCAGTGTTTTGTGAGGAAATGGGAAGCATTTACAGGTGTTTATTGTCTTACACTGATGTTCGGTGGCTACCTCTAGATAGAACTATTTACATACTATATGGGTTTAAAGACTAAGTTTACGTTTATCTCACCAGATATGCGTTCCACAAAGCGATGTGCATGGAAGATGAAGTCTGGCTTCAGACTTTAGCTTATCTGGCAGTCATTTTCTCAAAATTTAACAGTTTAAACTTATCTCTCCAGGGGTAAAATATAAACACTTTCATTGTGGAGGACCATATTGAATCATACATTAAAAAAAAAACTTAATTTTGGGGAAGCGTGTTTCACTAGGAATCAAACCGAGTACTTTGATACCCCTCGCGACTTCGAGGTGGAAAATCATCTTTCTTCTGATGAAAATGTCACGAAAATGACAACAGAACATTTGAAGGGACGTGGAAAAACCTTCAGAGAATATTTTCCTGCTGTGTGCAACAATAACAACTGAATTTGTAATCCCTACGTAGAGTCAACAGTTTAGAACCTACATCACGTGTAAATGAAAAACAGCAGCTTCCTGAAATTTCCAAGGATTTTCAACTACAAAAAGTTAAAAATATTTTCCATTAACTGGTTTTTAGTTAACTTTAAACGAGCACCCAATGTTAGCGAATAAAGCCGAAACGGCTTTGTTGCCTCTTTCGTCCACATATTTGTGCGGAAAATCGTTTCGTTTATGTTTAATTAAACATACAGAAACAGCCTTTGCGCTGAAGGTGGTTTTAGACTTTATTTACTTCTTTGGTTCCTGACTTAAAAGCTGTGTCCCCTGGAAAGCAGGGACAACCTTCTCATTCAATTCCAGAGAAGAGACGATTAATTACGAGGGAAAGCTTGTATTTATTATTACAACTAGCCCTGCACGTAGTCTAATTTCTAAGCCATAGCAAGAGTAACTTTGGGTTTTACCCATTATGGCTTCAGTTAATTTAAGGTCATTAAACATGTTGTGTTTTATTTTTCATTGTCCTCTATTACACCGCTTTCGTTCATAGCTACGATAGTAAAATACCCTATATGTTTGTCACATGATCCGATGCTGCTTTTTGTGAAGTTAATTATTACTCTTTCTTATTTCTCCATTTTTTTTAAAATATCGATGTTGTCACTTTCAATTTAACGTTTCAGTAACAATCGTAATGAATTTTGTAGTGTCACTGTCAGGTTACAAAAAGATTAATGTAGAAGTAGTCTAAAACGTCTATGGCATTATATTAATTTCTTAGATATGTGTTAGTAAAACTTTCAACCCTCGGCTGATGCATTAGGTGTACTTAAACTGTGCAGAATGATAGATGATGGCTCTTTTTTGTATAAATTTAGCTTAAATTTCTTATTAAAATAAAGACGATGAATTTTTCTTACCCTAGAAAATGCTGCCTTATCTTCTTTCCGAACATTTTCCCCACCACTTCGTACACAAATACTCAGTCTCTAATTCGATTACTTGCAACTTTTAAAAACTGAATGTTTCACTGCAAACAGCGTAGCCTAGGTGCTAAGTTTCAGCTTGCCTAGGTGCTAACTTTCATCTTCTCACTACATTGCGACGGGGTTAATATTACTTTCTCCTTTCTTCAGCTATATCCACATCTCAGTGGTATTTCTTACACGTTTCTTCATTGTGATGTGCAATCATTGTTGCAATTTGAGTACCCACAAGAGTGTGTTGCATCAGGTGGGGCCCATTGCACGACACCGTATTCCGTGCGATCCTTACACAGCAAATATATTCGATGCCATGAACAAGAAGGAGCTGCCAAAATTTCGGAAGGTGGCGCGATATCCTTTTTTTTTTTTCAGGTTAGCACGCACATCATTCAGTTTCGAAATAAGAAAAGAACGTTCACAAACACACATTTGCATTCCTGTAAGCAGTTGGAACGGCTGGAATGGCAAGGTTGTAGCCTTTCACCTCTACTGTTAGATCTATATCGAAGAATCAGTGCTGGAAATAAAGGAAAGGGCCAAGAGTAGGATTAAAAGTGAGGTTGAAAGGACATCTATGAAAGTGATGCTCCGTTGAATTGAACGAACAGTATAACGGGTAGACACTACAGACTGAGCGTAAACCTAAGAAAGACCAAATTAATGTGTAGTAGCAGAAAGGAAATGAACGATGATCTTGATTGGGGATCAGGAAGTAGACGAAGTAAAGCTACTGTGCTATCTTGGAAACGAAATAACACATGACGGACCAAGCAAGGAGGATGTAATAAGTTGACTGTCACAAACAAAGAAGGCATTTCCGGCCTCAAGAAGTCTACCAATCTCACTCATTGGCCTTAATTTGAGGAAGATATTTCTGAGAGTGTGCGTTTGGAGCACAAGATTGTAGGGTAGGATTCCTTGACTGTGGTAAATCCGGAGAAGAAGAGAAACGAAGCGTTTGAGGTGTGATGTTGTATAAAGATGTTGAAAATAAGGTGGACTGATAAGATAAGGAATGGGGAGGTTCCCCACAGACTGGGCAAAAAAGGGAACTATGTAAACATGTGTTAAGACATCAACGGAAACTTCCATGGTATTAAAGGTAGCCGTAGAGGACGGAAACCAAAGGAGAAGACACAGATAGGAATATATTCCACAAATAATAGAGGACGAAAATGATGTGTGCAAATGCTTCTGAGGGATGAAGAGGTTGATACAGGGGAGGAATTTGTTGCTGGCCGCCTGAAGTATTCAGAATGCTGATACCACGAAAACAACAGAAATGGCAGTTATGTACAATATATAAGGCGCGTCTGAAATTTTCAGTGAATCGTCTAAATAAATAATAATAATAAAAAAAAAGGAATCAAAAGCTACAAACAAAGTAGCCTTACTGGCCACCAAAGTAATCACCATTAGCTGCAGTTCACTTCTCACTTTTGCTGTAAGGCTGTTGGAAACAGTCAGTCTTGTGGAATTGATCAAAGCACCGTGGTCACGTGTTACTTGGTATCCGTATCACTACAGGAGATGGGACCAGGTGTTACGAGTACGATCCGGAGACCTAGCGGCACGGTGTTCATCGACTTCTCCGCCGTCCTCGGGTAGAAATTCGTGATGCATCAAGCCCTTGCTGTCGAAAAAGGTGGTCTTGGATTTTGTGAACCGACTTTTTCTGGGAGGCGGGGAAGACGATAAGCACCGTGCCATTGACCGTCGCTTGGTCTCCAGATCATATTGGTGGCTGTAGTGATGCGGATATCCAGAAACGCGCGATGGAGGTGCGTTGCCTGGCAGCTTCCAACAGCTTAACAAACGATGTCAGAATGTACTGTAGCTACTGGTGATTACTTTTGAGGTCCAGGAAACCTATTTTGCTTGAAACTCTTGTTTTCCTTATGTTCTGAAAATTTCACTGAATTTGCCAGGCGCACGTTTTATTATTTTTCAAATCTCCCTGGAACAGGGTACATCAGTTTACAAGGCAAGTGTTTTTATTTTCCAAATAACTGCTGTTTATCACAAGTGAACCTACTTAATCACATTACACCGTTAGAAATGCAAGTCGAAAAAAAAGATGCAGTAACGATGAGATGAGGTTCTTCACAAAATCAGCAAGGAAAGGAATATGAGTAACAAAACGAACAGAAGAAGTTACAGGGAGATAAACATGCTATAAGACTTACGGAAATAATTTCTGTGGTGCGAGAGAAAGCCTTACAGGATAAAAAAAAATTGAATAGGGTGACTGACATTGAAATGTATTCGGCAAATAACACAGGACGCTGGGTGTGGGGGCTTCTCTCAGAGCAGATGAAATCGAGACAGGCCGCAGTAAATGAAGTAAATGGTTTGTATCTTCGTTAGTACATGGTCGCAGCACAAATAAGTGAAAATTTAAAGCGACTTTTTTACTGTTGCCGGTACTGTTATCCTCTATTGCGGGCAACAGGCTTTTAACCGGCTCAGTACCGAGAGAGAGAGAGAGAGAGAGAGAGAGAGAGAGAGAGAGAGAGAGAGAGAGAGGGGCGGGGGGAGGGGGGGGGAGGGCGGACTACTTCATGGACAGTCTTTTCAAAATATTGTAATCTATGCAGTTTCTCAATATATTAAAATCTTGAAAACAATATTTATTGTTTTTAATTAATTCTCGTACCTTATTCTATAAATGTTACAGTTAAACTTAAACAAGATACGTGTGTTCTAGTAAACAAGGGTCACTTTCCACAATTAATGACATATTAAATAATTTGATGTTCAGGTTCTTTCTTGCGCATCAGTATCTCCTCAAAAATGCTGCGAGTAAAGGTCAAAAGCAAATAACAAAATTTGCTTTTATAAAATTTTATTTGTGGTCAATAACAAATAATGAATTTTGTTTTCTGTTGTATCTTTTCTTATGCTCGGCACAAAGTAGCCCCCCCCCCCCCCCCCCCCCTCCGTTATGCGCGTTATGGAAAATGCGTTAGCATTGCTTGTACCAATGAAATCAGTGCCAGCAACCAGGCGTAGGGAGAATTAAAGTGCACTGGAACACCGCAAAATCTCGATGATAAGGTGAAAACGTGAACTAGAATCATGAGAACAATGTGGTGCTATTGTTTTGAACGTACTACCGGTCGATGCAAGTTATCGAACCTATCAACGGCTTTTGCAAGGCCGCTGAGGGCGAAGAGAACCGGAACATTCTCGATCAGCGCATGACTTGATTGCATGCGAGCGGGAGGCTCTAACGAACCAATTTGCGCAGGTAAACAGCGCAGAAATAAATCATTCACACACACACATTCAGATTAGTAGAGCCATAGCCATTTGGTGGTTGTAATCACGAAGCGAGCCCAGTTTGCCTGTTACGTCGCCATTTGTCCATGCGCCGCCAGTTAGGTCAGTTAGCATCGGTAAAGGGGGCTGGGTGGTGTTCAAGGGGGGGGGGGGGGGAGGAGAAGGGGGCGAGGAGGGGGGGGGGTCGTAGCTGCGCAACTGCACAAACAAATACTGCCCTCGTTACTCGCCAAAGGACAGCTCTCACGCTGCCATTCGCATAATCTGCCCATTCACAATTATTTTCATTGCCATCATCATCATCTCTCATCATCCTTAAAGTAAACATCATAGTCATTGTCGTAAACATTATCATACTCTTTGTAAACATCCCCAACGATCACCACCACAACCAGGACCAGCACCCGACCACCATCGCCATCACCATCATCCTAATCATCTAAATCATCCTTATCATAATCATCTTCACCATAATTATGACCATCGTCATCCATTTGACATCCACCACTCGAGTAATGGCTCCAGTGGACTATGCCTTGCATTAACGCTTTCGGCAACACGCATACAAGTTGATCCAATACAATTTGATCCACCTCTTTTTAACTTCGCGCCTTCCATGTGGTCGTCCTCTCGGCCTATTTCCTTCTCTTGGAGTGCAGTCAAGAACAATCTTGGTCTATATATTATCCGTCTCACATGGTACGAGGCTGTGTTAAAATTTGGCTAATGTCACAACTGGGGCACACACACACAGTGATAAACAGGAACGCACTATGACATGCATTCCATTAAAATTATAACACAAAGTGCTGCTTCTTTTTATAAAGGATGTTCTTATGTGCATATGGCAAGCCTCTTTCGTCTTCTCTGTCCTGATATGTCTGTTCTTGCTGGCCGGAGTGGCTGAGCGGTTCTAGGCACTTCATTCTGGAACCGCGCGACCGCTACGGTCGCAGGTACGAATCCTGCCTCGGGCATGGATGTGTGTGATGTCCTTAGGTTGGTTAGGGGACTTATGACCTCAGATGTCAAGTCCCATAGTGCTCAGAGCCATTTTTTTAAATTCAGAAGCGACTCATGGATTGTTAAAAAAAAAGATTTTAGAATGTTTTGCAATCTGATTATGGAGAAAAATGCTTAAGGCGAAATCGACTGACAAACTAAAGAATAAAGTAGTAATTAAGAAAAGAGGGGAAGAAGGAAAACAATTCAAACTGATCAGAAAGAGGAAAACACATTGGCTGAGACATATGCTGTGTAGGAACTGTCTGCACCAATGAACTGTAAGAGGGGAAAGTGGAAGGAATGAGAAGAAGGAGTAGGAACAGAACTGGAAATGGTCAAATGGCTATGCGACTTAACTTTTGAGGTTATCAGTCGCCTAGAACTTAGAACTAATTAAACCTAACTAACCTAAGGACATCACACACATCCATGCCCGAGGCAGGATTCGAACCTGTGACCGTAGCGGTCGCTCGGTTCCAGACTGTAGCGCCTAGAACCGCACGCCCACTAAGGCCGGCAGAACTGGAATGATGGATGATGTTAGAGGTGGACGAACGTGCAGACGGTTGAAGGAAGCTGCTGAGAATAAATGTTTCGTTACTCGTAAGTCAGACACATGTACAGTTTTTAACGATCACTTCTTACGATGTCGTAGTTTTGCGGACGACGAAGAATGTTGAAGACAACAGTGCTAAACTGCCGCTGTTGTTGCTGCTGCTTGACTTACACTTTTTTGGGACTCTTACATATCACCACTTGGGACACTCTTTACAGGTGATGAGACCTTATTACGAGTATATGCAGTGGAAACATAGCTATGATTACAGGACAACGGATTTTACCAATCGGGAATACATGCTACTACAAAAAGTTGACATTAGGCCTTAGAACGTGACAGAGACTATAGAAAAATAGTACATGTAAGAGGGATGTTGACTGTTTCGTAGCTTGAAAAAGAATTATTTATTGAAAGACCCTCGTATAAGCTACAGTTTAAAATAGTTACTAGTCGCACAGGAATAAATATTTTAATAGGGCAACGGAACATTTTCAGGTTGTTAAAGAAATTTCTGAACGATATAGTGAGGATGAATTACCACTTTACCTGGGAGGCGTAGATCCTGATATACCTTTCAGTAATCAGTGTAGCATGCTGAAGTTCAGTTCTATGCTACAGTGTTTATCAGATTTCATTATGATGATGGTACTTTCATAACTGAACATGAAGTCAGATGAGAAGATTCCATATCACTGACACTACTTCCAGCAGATGTAGCGGAAGTTTTGAGATCTAGTAAATGATGGGTAGTATGTGGCGAGGAACTTATACAGGGTGGGCAAAATAAAATGCTGGCCCAGAAAAGTATTTAAAGCAGGCAAACCAACTGACACCATTGGTTACCAGGGCAGATGATGTAAGCTGTGTTGTATAAAATGTAATAGGCAACCAACTATTGCACATAATTGAAAAAAACACATTAACCAGGTATCGATAGTTCTAAGACTATCTTCATCCGAATGGTAAAACTCACATGAAATCACATAACAACTTCAAAAGTTTTGGGAACAGTGCTTTCGTCAAATGACATGTTTGGGTTCCATAAGTCAAGAATAAAAGTCATAATAAAAAAGACAGCAGAAATGTTTAATATATTAAGTTGGGTTACCTAATTTAAGGTGAGCGAAATATTTCCCAGGCGAGGTTCATTTTGCCCACACTGTACATATTTAAAGGATAGGGTGAAATATTGTATGAATCATATCGAAGAGAAAATAGTACAAATTATAAACGAAACCATAGAGGCACTTGACGAATTATTGTAGTCAGGGCAGATGAAAAAAGAAAAAAAAAGAATGAATACACCACAAAATAAACAAGAAGTAAAGTGGCCTTGAGTGCAGACGAAAAAAGAAAACAAAAAGAACGTATCCACAAAAAAAGAAAGAGTAAAACGGCCTAGAAAGTTTGTGCTAAACAGAGTATTGAAAACAAAGCTTCTGAAGTACTTAAAAACAAAATATTACTCAGTGTGTATTAGCTAATCTCATTTACGGCACTAACTTGTGTGCATTAGCTAATCTCAATTACGGTACTGACTTTAAATGTGGGAACCATTTGCAAACTGTGGGTTGGTCAGTGGCCATTAAAAATATGCATCCTAGGAATTATCTAAAGATAGAAAAACAAACAAATTGATTAGGGAACACATTGGACTGGAGAAGATAATTGCGGTAGCAATGAAAATGAAATATAGGTGTGGCTGGAACATCTATTCAGACTAAATTTCTGATGTCTGTATATGAAACATTGTCAAATAATCACTTCTTTCGTACGTATGCGTAAAACCGAAATTTTTTAATATGCGGAACTTGTTGCTTACTTTTTTCGTAAATGAATGCTAGTAGTATACATTTCTAATTTCTTAGCTAGTTCGTTTTAGATTTGTATTTACTTTCAATTTACATACTGCAAAGAAAACATGATTGGCTTTAGAACCGTCACATTCCATACTCTTTCCTATTAATTTGATATAAGGTTGTCAAGTCTCATTATAACTCGATCTGATCCTTTTTAATTTGTTTTCTATTTTTTTGGGAGGAAGAGGAAGGAAAACCACATTATTCTTCTTGACAAAATTTAAGGAAGATTAACTTACTATGTACGCCTTCTGCTGTTTCTGATATCATATCCTAAGTTGGGTACAGAAGAATCGTTCTTTATTTCCTATTTAACAAAAAATTTCCCATTGTAGCTATCACAATGCAGTATTGTGTACCAGCCATTCACAATATGCTGCTGAAAACTAATGCTGTCCTGAAGTGCGTAATGTTTTACCGGAACCAGTCACAATGGAAAGCGTGTTATGGCGATTGTGACAAAAACAGATAAAACGAATTGTGTACTAGAAAATATGTCAGTTTTAGATGACCTGACCTCTATAATAGAGGTGTAAGACATAGACAAAATACAAAGGATTTTAAGCAGCTGCATGGGAAGGACAGAGACTTGCAAATGTTTGCCATATGTTTCAAATCTTTTAGCTGGCACCCTCTTCCAACCTGACAAGAGAGGCCTAGGTACTTGATAGATACAAGGAGAACACGAAGTTATCTACAAGACAGCGTCACAATTACGGAAAGACTTGTTCTAGCACAGCCGGATGTGATGAATAATTCAGCAGTATTATCTCCACTCTGAAACTGAAAGTGGTACACGTATTCCGCATCTGTTAACGTTAGGGTGAACCGGAAACCATCCAGCCTAATCTATAGGTGGTATTACTAGAGTGGTCAGTGCTTCAGTCCAGACGCTAACCTATATTTGCCTCCACAAAGGAAACAGAGAGGGGAGTTAGATGGTCGGGTTGGCCGATAGGGGGGGGGGGGGGGGGCGAATAAGAAGCCGCTCATTCAGGCCTGTTTGCCGCCAAGGGAAGTTTTCCTTTTCCCTTCCTTAACGACAACGGGTGCGGACAACAGCCCGAGGCGATACCCGAGCACCAAGTCCCGCCGACTGCGACCAATCGATAGCGGAGCGCCAGGTGTTATCGACCTTCGCAGTCGATAAGGCGAGAACCGCACCGTAGTGTACAAAGCCCGGCGCGCCGCCTCCAGAAATTAAAAGCACCTGCGACGCTAGTGGAGGCGGCTGCCGGCGCACTGAAAAGTTCTGGCGGGCAGGTGAAAATTTTACACAAATACGGCGGCCGCAAAGCAGTGCATAGTGACCGCAGCACTGCCCAGCTCAAGCTGCGCTGTGTTTCCCGTTATACGGCGAGAGCTCCTGAACCAAAAACACTCGCGGGCGAATACTAACTTACATGATATGTTATTTTAAATTGCGCGCCACAGCGGCCAAATTTCCATGCTTTGAATGAAAAGTCACGACCGGTTTAGCGTCGATTTAAGAAGCTTCCTCCGGTGATCTGTACAAATAATAAAGCACTCCGTCTTCAGGCCACGAGTGGCCTACCGGGCCATCCGACCGCCGTGTCATCCTCAGTCAAGGATGCGGATAGGAGGGGCATGGGGTCAGCACAGCGCTCTCCCAGTCGTTATGATGGTATTCTTGACCGAAGCCGCTAGTATTCGGTCGAGTAGCTCCTCAATTGGCATCACGAAGCTGAGTGCACCCCGGAAAATGGCAACAGCGCATGGCGGCCTGGATGGTCACCCAACCAAGTACCGACCACGCCTGATAGCGCTTAACGTCGGTGATTCCACGGGAACCAGTGTATCCACTGCGGCTAGGTCGTTGCCACAGTACAAATAATAAGGAATAATTATTTTACAAAAAATCCCTAACAACAGTGTAAGAATAAAGGGATGCTGAATAGAAGAACTATAGATCTGCGGCTAAAGAGTGCTGTTCTTTTTAACAAATCATCGCCAAAAGGTATCTGCCTTAGAGGCATTAAACCTCATTCATTCACTTAGTGCCGACTTTGAGCTGAAATCGTTGAGGAACTGTCGAAAGCGAGTGCCGAAGTTTCTTCTCGTCTGACCTATATATTTAGCATTATGTCATCGCAAGTGACAGTGTATATAAACAACGACTTAAATTTATCCCGCATTGCAGCCCCCCCTATGCCTGAATTTTTGGCCATTATTCTATGGGTTGTAAAAAGCTGGAGTTATATCTTTTGTAGTCAAGCAAAATCGGCAGATGTTTGACGGCGAACGATATAATTTTACAACACATAGGATAACGGCCAAAATTCAGGCTAAATTTCAGGCTAGGGAGACTGTAACAAGGGATAAATTGATGTCATCAGTGATATATACACTATGTGGCCGAAAGTAACTGGACAGCCCCGAAAAGATACGATTTTCACATTAAGTGCATTGTGCTGCCACCTACTGCCAGATACTCCATATCAGCGACCTCTGAAGTCATTAGACATCGTGAGAGAGCAGAATGCGACTCTCCGTGGAACTCACGGATTTCAGACGAGGTCAGGTGATTGGGTGTCACTTGTGTCATACGTTTGTACGTGAGATTTCCACACTCTTAAACATCCCTAGGTCCACCGTTTCCGACGTGATGGTGAAACGGAAACGTGAAGGGACACGTACAGCACAAAAGCGTACAGCTCGACTGACAGAGACCGCAGATAGTTGAAAAGGGTCATAATGTGTAATAGATAGACATCTATCCAGATCGTCACACAGGAATTCCAAACTGCATCAGGATCCACTGCAATTACTATGAGAGTTAGGCGGAAAGTGAGAAAAATGGATTTGATGTTCAGCGGATGCTCATAAGCCACACATTCCACCGGTAAATGCCAAACGGCGCCTCGCTTGGTGTATGGAGCGTAAACATTGGACGATTGAACAGTGGAAAAATGTTGTGTGTAGTGACGAATCACAGTACACAATGTGGAGTTCCGATGGCAGGGTGAGGCTATGGCGAATGCCCCGTGAACGTGGTGTGCCAACGTGTGTAGTGCCAACAATAACATTCGAAGGCGGTGTTGTTATGGTGTGGTCGTGTTTTTCGTGGAGGGGTCTTACCCCTTTTTGTTTTGCGTGGCTCTGTCAGTGCAAAGGCCTTCCTGCTTCCCACTGTTGAAGAGCAATTCGGGAATGACGATTGCATCTTTCAACACGATCGAGCACTGCGGCGAAGTGGTTACACAACAATAACATCCATGTAATGGACTGGCCTGCGCAGAGTCTTCACCTGAATCACATACATCACGTTTGGGATGTTTTGGAATGCCGACTTCGTGCCAGACCTCACTGACCGACATCGATACCTTTCCTCAGTGCAGCAGTCCGTGAAGAATAGGCTACCATTCCGCAAGAAACCTTCCAGCAACTGATCGAACGGCTGTGTGCGAGAGTGGTTCAAAATGGCTCCAAGCACTATGGGAGTTAACATCTGGGGTCATCAGTCCCCTAGACTTACAACTACTTAAACCTGCCCACCCTAAGGGCATCACACACATCCATGCCCGGGGCAGGATTCGACCCTGCGACTGTAGCAACAGCGCGGTTCCGAACTGAAGCGCCTAGAACCACTTGTCCACAGCGGCCGGTGTGAGAGTGGAAGCTGCCATCAAGGATAAGGGTGAGTCAACACCATACTGAATTACAGCATTACCGATGGAGGGCGCTACGAACTTGTAAGTCGTTTTCAGCCAGGTGTTTAGATACTTTTGATCACATAGTATATGTTCCGCCAGATTACCCCGATTTTCATTGTCTGTGGATTCCCTACTGTCCCAACAATATCTTGCTAGGCTACGAAACACGCGCAGAAGAGACGAAGACCGCCGCCTGGGGCAGAAGATTCTCAGGTGAGTGCTCTGCTAGCGAACATTATCAGTCGGATCTCCATTGTTGGTCTCTTACAGCTACTTTCACGAAAAACCCAAACGCTACACGTTCAAGCAAACCTCGCGTTGTGAGCGTTGTGTGGGTTACCGCATTCTTGTGCAGGAGAACAACTGTAATATTGCTGGATTTATCAGCCATCACATCTAGCTCTAATATTCTCATCTTAGAGCAGTTGAGATGGCAGCATTAAGCCTACCCTTTCGTGGGATTGACCGCCGGAATTTTAATCCATAACAGTAAGTGGCTACAATGTTCGGCAGCAGTGCACCGAAATGCTATACTTCTGCCATTAATATTATGAATACAGGGCATTAAATTTCCTTGTCGTTCAAATATATGCATTTATAAATAGCAGACTATCACCCACTTATTTCAAAAGTTATAATAATAAAACTAAGAACAAAAGTTAGACGGAAACGCAGGTGAAGTAGTTTAGGTATCTTCGGGTCCCGCCTAAATTGCGCTTTCCAAGTGAAGTGTTTTGCTCTGCCTGATCACTTCGGAAAGAGCAGTCGTGAGGCATAGATGCGTTGTCTAGTGCGATCGGTTGTACTTAAACTCCACGAAGATAGGTTAAGGTGAGAACAGTGAAAAGAATAAGTCAGGTATGATTCATTACCGATGTTTAGAGAGAAAAACGTGTGAAATTATTAATGATTTTAATGATGTACGAATTTTTTAAAAAAGGCGATGTCACAAAAGTGAATAATTATGGAGGGATGCCGCTGCTGGAGGTAAGATGTAAAGTGTACACCGTTGTAAGAATAAGTCGACTAAAGCCATTGCTTAGAGAGATTGTAGGCACATACCAGTGTGAATTTATCTCTGGACATTCAACAACCGACCACTTCTTCACATTGAGACACATGATGGAGACGTTTTATGAATTCCATAAGGACTACACCTTATATTCACTGACTTATTAAGCGGACCGTCCATTGGAAGATAATGCAGGAGCTCCGGTTACCAGTAAAGTACTTTAGGCAGACGTCAGCTTTTTACAGTGGCTCAAGCTGCCAAGTACGCTTTGCAAATCAGTTGTCGGCACCCTCATAGATGAGAATGGATAGAAACAGGGAGACCATCTCTCACTAGTTCTGTTCAACATAGCGCTGGGGAAGGTAAGGCGTGCAGTTGGCCGTAATAGGGTGATGGATGTAGTGTCCTGCGGTCGGCAAAAAAGAACTAACGATCAAGTCTGAACACACTTTATTTAACTAAAACGCCTTCTTGGCGTGACTAATTTCCAAACGGAAGAACAACAAGAAACACAATTCTTGTGGTGGCAAAAGGCAGATAGGAGTACAAGGATATGAAATTAAATAATAACGAAAATACTACGCTACCAAATTACAAATGGCGTTACGCGCAGCAACATACGAGTACAACTTTCTAGTAAAGACTACAGAGAGTGTCTACTACGCTGGAGCTGGCGTGGGTATCGCCGGAACTGTTCTAGCAGTAGGTACACTCTGCCAGTCAGATAGTGCTGGCGTGCTTATAACACCGATTCGGCGGAGTGCTACACGTTGCAACATTAGTTACAATTGGTGGATCTCTGTCACATGGCTTTTCGCGAAGTAGTGACGTGTTTACGCCGAAAGTCTGTTGATGTTTACATCCACACAGGCGATGTTTTGATCTGTGCTCTTGAAAGGAGGTCGGCAGCCCACATTGCTTGTCTGCTGTGCAGGCCCTCTAACTGATAAGGGGCTGCTACGACAATGGAGATGTTGCAAGTGATAAGATCCTTGCATTTGCAGACGATGTGGTGATTGTGGGCGAATCTCCAAATGAACCACCTAGACATGTATTCCAGGAAACCAAGATGTAGCTACATACCAATAGTACAACTAGTTGTATTTTGTGGTTGTGAGACATGTGCAAGTACACAGACGATGGAAGAGCTCATTCACGGGTTTAAAAGGAAGATTTTAAGATGAATTTATGGCCCAGTATACAATGCAGAAACTGCAATGTGGGAAAGAAGACGCAATGAAGATCTGTATCGGTGGTTTAAGAAAGCTGGTATTGGGAGAGTGATTGCAGGAAGAAAGCAACAGTGGACAGGAAATGTTCCATGAGCAGAGGTCACCCTCACTAACAGATTGTTTCTACGCCAGCTAACTAGTAGACGTCCAAGAGTGTAATAGCATAAAGACAAGCGCCGACACACCAGTCGGGAACAAGAGAGCAGACAGGGCTGTGAAGAAGACGTCAGCCAATCGCACGTTGACCGAACCCTCTCCAGAGCGGTAGCGCTACAGCAGCGGCCTGTATGCGAAGAAAAGACAAGCGCCGTGGCCTAGTTCTACGAGAAGCTTCAAGACCTGCGACCTAAACAGAAGTGTCGAAGCTCATTACTTTGCTCGTTCATTCTATGTAGCTCAAACTTAGATACGTTATACAGAAGAAACTTGCTTATTTTGTCTGTCGCCCTTTGCTTACGATCCATGAAACTCATATACTTTTCGTAATTAAACTCATTAATACGAATTGTTTGAACTGTTTATCTAGAGATGTGAGAAAGCAGGTTTCCTAGACACCCCATATTCGACGACTAAGCGGCATTGAACAAAGATGTCGTCCACGAACGAGGTGGAGAGACAGGGCCTCAGTGACTCTGGAAGAAGCAGATTCAACGGCAAGCACTGAAGATGCCCGATACAAAAGTAAATGGGCATACAAACGTAATAAATGTCCGTGATGTTTCTACTATTGTCATAATCCGTGGATCTGATGTGTTGATCATTTCATTGTATTATAGGCATTTGGTATATTTGTATAGTTTTGCCTTCTGCCGTGGGCCTAAGTGGCCTGTGTATGTCTAATAAATGATGATGATATGAGTTGTTAAATAAACGGTGGTTAAATACGGTGATTTGCAGTTGTCTGAGTTGGGCTACAGTAAATACGAGTGACATCCAAAAAAATGGAAGAATCAGTCATTTAAGAGTTCCATGCAAACAGTTCATTACAGTCTCAATACGACGGACGTACGACCTACGTGTTGTTTTCTGCGCCATTTATGGAAGACAGCAGGTCGGTGAACTTTCTTAAAGACCGCAATGCATTTCACTCCGAACAGTGGAAGCAACTAAGCCCAATTACCTCGAAGAAAACGGTCTATTGAAGACACAGTCAACATGGGTTTAGAAAACATCGTTCTTGTGAAACACAACCAGCTCTTTATTCACATGAAGTGCTGAGTGCTACTGACAAGGGATTTCAGATCGATTCCATATTTCTGGATTTCCGGAAGGCTTTTGACACTGTACCACACAAGTGGCTCGTAGTGAAATTGCGTGCTTATGGAATATCGTCTCAGTTATGTGACTGGATCTGTGATTTCCTGTCAGAGAGATCACAGTTGGTAGTAATTGACAGAAAGTCATCTAGTAAGACAGAAGTGATTACTTGCGATCCCCAAGGTAGTGTTATAGGCCCTTTGCTGTTCCTTACCTATATAAACCATTTGGGAGACAATCTGAGCGGCCATCTTCGGCTGTTTGCAGATCAAGCTGTCGTTGATCGACTAATAAAGTCATCAGAAGATCAAACCTAACTGCAAAACGATTTAGAAAAAAATATCGGAATGGTACGAAAAGTGGCAGTTGAGCTTAAATAATGAACAGTGTGAGGTTATCCACATGAGTGCTAAAAGGAACTCGTTAAACTTTTGTTACATGACAAATCAGTCTAATCTACAAGCCGTAAATTCAACTAAATACCTAGGTAGTACAACTACGAACAACTTAAATTGGAAGGAACACACAGAAAATGTTGTGGGGAAGGCGAACCAAAGACTGCGTTTTATTGGCAGGACACTTGAAAATGTAACTGACCTACTAACGAGACTGCCTACACTACGCTTGTCTGTCCTCTTTTAGAGTACTGCTGCGCGGAGTGGGATCCTTACCGGACAGGACAGACGGAGTACATCGAAAAAGTTCAAAGAAAGGCAGCACGTTTTGTATTACCGCGAAATATAGGAGAGAGTGTCACAGAAATCATACCGGATTTGGGCTGGACACCATTAGAAGGAGGGCGTTTTTCGTTGCGACGGAATCTTCTCTCGATATTCAAATCACAAACTTTCTCCTCCGAATGTGAAAATATTTTGTTTACATCGACTTACACAGGTAGGAACGATCACGAAGATAAAATAAGGGAAATCAGAGCACGTGCGAAAAGATGTAGATGTTCATTCTTTCCGCGTGCTGTATGAGATTGGAGTAATAGAGAATTGTGAAGGTTGTTCAATGAACCCTCTGCCAGGCACTTAAATGTGATTTGCAGAGTATCCATGTAGATGTAGGCACGTCACGTTTACTACGTTTCCAGCACAAATGGGAACAATGACACGTAATCTGTGGTAACACACAGGAGGTAGATATTTGAAAAGGCGTACAAAGTCTTTCTCATAATAAAATTCTTTTACGCCGAACAGCGCCATTACTTAATTCTCCACTCCTGTTTCGCTTTATGAGCATAAACGTTGCGCCTTTGTGTGCAGGTGGCAGTCAGAGTGAAGCACCGTGTGAGCGAAACTACCGATACTGGAAAGAGTCTCGGACGATTGAATGAGAGCTGCTGATTGAGACGCGACTCTACTGAGTAATGTCTGCTGTAATCGGTCTGTGATCGCTGCGAATCAGTTTCTCGATTGCTTGGACACTGTCCTCTGTGCTAGATGCAGCTGGCCTTCCTTGCCGATCAGCATCACCGACGTAAGTAATTGTCTAATGTGTCTTCCTGTGTTTGATAGTATAAGGTTTGAGGTCAAGGACGCCATCTTTCTCTTTTGTTTGTTTCTTTCTTTTTAATGACGTATCACACATTTTAAAGACTATAGCACTGGCCGAAACTAGAAGAAAATCCCAATTCAGATACGGGCTATTCTGTCTTCTGATAGCGAAAATTCATGTCTGTTCGCTCATCAGGAGGCACTCATTTGTGGTTACTAACTGAATCAAAAACTAATGAAAGCTCGCCCGATTCACCTGAGGTTTGGCCACATACATTAAACACACGCTCCTGTAGCGTGTGCACGTTGCTGATAACTCAAATTTTTATTTGCAGCTTGGCGAAATAATTTTGAGTTTTCGTGGTAAATCGTTCTGGCTACACTTGCTACGTTTCAGTATGTATTACATATGTCACCTTACTTCAAGCCAAAACTCAATTAATGCATCTGTCTGTGTAGTGCAGTGTGTCGTAAGGCGAGTACATTTTATGAAGATAATTTTTGCTTAGTTGGAAAGTGGGTTACGGTCGCAAGTTCAAATCCTGCCTCGGAATGGATGTGTGTGATGTCCTTAGGTTAGTTAGGTTTAAGTAGTTCTACGTTCTAGGGGACTGAAGACCACAGATGTTGAGTCCCATAGTGCTCAGAGCCATTTGAACCATTTTTGGAAAGTGGGGGAGGGGGGGAGGGGAGACAGCTACGCATGGCCTATAACCACCACGTTCTGGAATAAATGATAAATTTTATAGTAGGAATTTTTAAAATGAAAGTCCGTAGAATGTTTCTAATACAAATTCTCTCTCGCGCGACACTTTCTCGATTCCAATAAAGATACTGTATATATATGGTAATGAACAACTTGCAATTTTAGAAATTTAAATGTTAAAGTAATTACTGTATGCACGAGTAAATGAATTGGGAACAGAAATTTTCGAAATTCAAACTAAAAATCTAATGACTTGAGTGAACGAAACTGAGGTTAGAATTAACGTCCAGTAACCAGACTGCCTTTTTAAAAGGATTACCACCCGTGCCTTAAGAGCCGACAAATGTAAAATGGTACAGGTAACTGATAAGATAAGTTAATTTCATTTCCATTTTCTCTTTTAATTACTCGCAAGGTAATGTACAGAGTGAATATTAATAAACCCGACAAATTGCAGAAACGGAATCCTGACTAGAAATGGAGGAGAAAAAGTGCTATGAACACGCGTCCGGAAATGCTTCCTTGCCGCAGCAGATGGCGCTGACGAATGCAAGTTCCTCTGACCACACGCCATGTTTTCCTTGTGTGTGTCAGGCTGTGTGATTGACGCAACATACCGTAAGCAGCAGAGTGATCCGGTATTCTCGCCGGAAACAAGCCGAGATGGTGGTTGTGTTCAGCCAAGCAGATGGAAACGGTCGAGAGGCAGCACGCCTACACCAAAACAAAGTACCCTCACAGCTGTCAACCGTATCACACAATATTTCAAGCCCTTTTTTGGCGTTATTGTGATCATGGGTTTCCTCAGACAGGCCGACGTGCAGGGAGGCGGCGGACTGTGCGTACACCAGATTTGGAGGACCGGCTTCTACAGGATACTAAGACGAACCCTTGTACAAGCTCCAGGCAAGTGGAGTGCTAAAGAGTGTGGTAGTCCACGATGCGAATTGTGAACGCAAGCGTTGCTTCCAATCGGGGGCACTTTCAAAATCTATTGTGACCTGGATGCGATGCATGTAATGTGTACCGGGACGATTTGTATGCGTACGGCCATAAACGCACACCGTCCATTTCCGGACACATTTTCACAGGACCTTTCTCCTCTGTTTCCAGTCAGGAATCCTTCCCTGCAGTTAGACAGTTTTATTGATGGTCGCCCTGTATATAATAAATTTGAATATTGTCCTTAACGACCACTGTTTGTGAAATTTTGATGGCTGCAATTCTGTGTATTGCTGTCGTTAGTAAAAGTCGTAGTTAATTTGGTAGTGTAATGTCTCTAGACTCGGCATTCTTTTAAATGAATGTAAATATTATGGCGTCACTGGTAGTGCTGCAAAGTGGTTTCAGTCATATCTTACTAATAGAAAACAAAGGGTGTCATTAAGTAATAGTTAAGCTGTAGGCAATCAGACATCATCTGACTGGGAAGAAATCACATGTGCTGTTCCCCAAGGTTCCATACTAGGTCCACTACTGTTTCGTGTGTATAATAGTGACCTGTCATCTGTGACATTACCAGATGTCAAGTTTGTCTTATTTGCAGATGATACAAACATCGCAATAAATATGAAATCAAATATAAATTTAGAAAGGGCAGCTAATCACATTTTTACGGACATTAATAAGTGGTTCATAGCCAATTCACTGTCATTAAACTTTGAAAAGACCCACTATATGCAGTTCAGAACTTCCAAGAGATTTCCTTCTGGTGTGTGTATAAAATATGATGACATGGAAATAGGAGAAGTTGAGAGTGTAAAATTCTTGGGATTACAACTTGATAATAAATTCAGTTGGGAGCAACATACTAACGAACTGCTAAAGCGCTTAAACAAGTCTCTGTTTGCAGTGCGAATGATGTCAGACATAGGTGAATAAATATAAAAAACTGGCATATTTTGCTTATTTTCACTCCATTATCTCATATTGTATTATATTTGGGGGTAACTCCACAAACAGAGAAAAAATGTTTAGAGTACAGAAGTAGTGAAAATCCAAGAACATCATGTCGAGACCTATTCAAAGAATTGGGCATATTAACCACAGTTCTCAGTATATTTATTCCTTAATGAAGTTTGTTCTAAATAACAACTAACTGCTTAGTACACAGTATGAATACTAGGAATAAGAACAATATAAATAAAAATTTAAAATCACTTACTCTTGCCCAGAAAGGAATCCAGTACTCAGCAAAGCTTATTTTCAGTAAGTTAGCAGCAACCATTAAGAGTTCAGTTTCAGACAATGCACAATTTAAACATAATTTAAAAGAATTTTTGGTGGCCAACTCCTTCTATTCCATTCATGAGTTTCTCAACAAGTGCAGTAGATCATTTTAATGAAACTTTCTTATACTTTAATTTTTGACAACACTTGGTTGTAACAGCCAAGTAACTACCTACTGTGTGAATGATAGACGTATGAAATGCAGATGTAAGTCTTAAGTCTGTAAGTAGTGGAAGTTTAACTTTAAATCTTGTACATATTCTGACTGTTCTTAACTGAGGATCACTGAAATGAATAATTTACTATAATTTTTGACAGTACTTGGTTGTAATAGCCAAGAAACTAGCAAATGTCTGAATGATGGATTTAATGAAAGCAGGTTTTAGTATTATACCCGTAAATATCAGATGTTCAAATGTAATTCATGCACATAATTTTACTGTTTATTGACTGAGGATCATTAAAATTAATGAAACTCAAGTTTCTATAATTACATTCTTGTAATGTGTTTATCTGACATGTTCCACACCCAGGAGGATTCCCTCTTAATGGGTCTATGGAATGAATAATTAATCTAATCTAATCTAATCCTAAAGCTTTCAGTACTGGTAGTTACGAGGGAAAATGAAGGTATACCTTTGAAATATTCCATGCGCGCCAAAAGAATAAATACCTTTTTTTATGGGATAAATGTGTTACAGCTGTATTTCCCGAACTCTCATCTATCAGCAGCGCGTTTGTGAAAGTGTGTAGTTATAACGAAGGAGGACGATGAACATTTCACAAACACTGCAGCAAAAGCTCCAGCTCTCACACAACGTCTTGGATGTCCGAGTAGCAGCTGGCAGACAAGATGCACAAACAGAGGAAGTGGGGAGGGAGGGGGCGGGGGATAGTCAGACCTCCTTCACTCTGAGATAGCGTCGGGTCTGGCCAATTAGCGAGTGCTCACCGCTCTGGGGAGACCATTAGCCGCTAGGAGAGCGTATGCGCCGCGTGCTGAGTACCCTGCAGGGGAAAGCGACTCCACGCTGAGTTTAAACAAACACTGCGCACATGTCGGACTTCTTTGATCACCGCCTCTGCGCAGTTACGTTCCACAGGCCGTCTGTAGGTACCTGAGAAGGTCTGCAATTGATTCAGGGCAACAACGTACAATATATCGTAAAGGACTTACACTAATGTCCTTCGACTCTGATGTTCCACTCTGACAACATTGTAGGGACGCTACTAGGAAGCGAATACCTAGCGACGGGCAGAGAGTGGCAATTGTCATCTGCTGCTCCCCAACAGCCTCCTCCACCAGGAAAAATATTGTAATTTTCCCTAGCAGAAACAGAGCCTTGCCCGGCCATATGGTCGAATAAGTTCATCATCAATAATTTTGTGTGCTTTCGAGTGATTAGAGGGAGAGCGAATTCCGTTCATATTGTAAAGATGTCATTATCGATACCCTTACTAAAAATTGATACTGACACGTCAATCCGATGTCTGCGATATCGCTAATGTTCTGTAAGTTTCCGAAAATTATGCTGCAACGCTCGCGGTTTCCCACACAGACTGCATGTTTTCTAGACGTTGGCGCGAGGTAGCCGGCATCTGGTGGGCAATGGTGGCGGTCGGACTGTGGTCCACAACCGCCGGCAAAGGTTTCACACTTAAGGATTTGTCTGAAAGGGATAAGGAGCAGCTTTTGAGTCGTGTTTGTGCTTGAAAAATTCATGGAAAGGGACTTTGTGAACTAAAAGCGTGTAGAATCGTGAGTTTTAAACAGTTTGAAGATCGTGTAACGTTAAATGATTGGTAGCTATAAGTGGCACATGGAGAACTAATTTTTTAGGTGACCGTGTATAAAACTTGAATATCGGAAGTAATCTCTAACTATTTCGGGCGAAGTAACTATACAAAGGAAATATTCATACAGTGAAACAGTTGAAATAAAACCGAAATATGTGACTCAACAGGATGAGCTATGTTGTATTGAAAGACATGAGCGACAGTAAACTTACTGCAAGTGAACAAATAAAATTTGGCTGGTAACTTATTGGCGCCCCGCGGGATTAGCCGAGCGGTCTCAGACGCTGCAGTCGTGGACTGTGCAGCTGGCCCCGGCGGAGGTTCGAGTCCTCCCTAGGGCATGGGTGTGCGTGTTTGTCCTTTGGATAATTTAGGTTAAGTAGTGTGTAAGCTTAGGGACTGATGACTTTAGCAGTTAAGTCCGATAAGATTTCACATATATTTGAACATTTTTTAACTTATTGGCAGATTTAAGTGCTGTCATACGGTTTTAACATATCAGGAAGTACAAAACAGCATACATTCCGCTGCAGAGTGAAACCGCATTTAGGAAACTGAGATTAATTTCAGAACAATCATTAAATATAGTTCCCTGCTAGTACATACAGAATGCAGTACACAAGTTGATAGAAGCACACGGTTTAACTTAATAATCACCTGTGTATCTGATGTAACGAACCTCTTTCACTCGTTCGATTCCTGGAAAACATGAGCTAGCGTTTTAAGCTTTGAAAGAAGTAGATAAGAGGGAGGGGTTACACCTCTTCAGAGCTCTGTAAGAAGCTACTACGCCCAAAGAATAGTTTCGTAGCCTGTTACCATGTGAAAATGTGCAGAATAAATTTGTGTTTGCTTTTACATGGGCAGCTTTAATGTGTGAAACAAACAGGTCAATTTTTCACTTTCGTGTTCTTTCTGTCCTCAAAAGACATGTCACACTAACACTAAGGAAATCAAAATATGAAACTTGGAAATAAAATAGTACTAGATACACAACTGTTTGCCTAAATCTTGTTCCTCTTTGTTTAGCTTCTTCCATTTATGTACGTCGTGTTGGACCTTTCTATTTCCATCACAATTTCCATGAAAAAATTGTGAAAGTGAAGCTCTAACCATGTCAAAGAAATCTAAAAGGCACAACAATGCACAGGAATTTACGAACTTAAGTTGACATCAATAATTAGGTAACTTAGATTTAAGGAGACTGAGGCGTAGCAGTTAACTTCAAGAAAAGGCCGTTTATAATCATCGAAGTAACTCTTATGTACGAGAAAGCTGCAACGTCCTTTGGTCCCTTGAGAAAGAGAAAGCATCCCTGCAGAATACACAACCAACAGACGCTTGAAGTCACAACACTAGAGAATGAGGAAAGCCTTGCAGAAGACTCTAGGAAAATATTTGTCGGAGGAGAAATCTACACTGTTGCACTGAAAGTTTTAAGGAAAGTTTTTCACCGAACTCATACCCATACATTAAAGAGTCTTTAAGATCGCCAAATATGCATGTTGTCTCCACTGTACTGTTTAAATGTAATGCTACAGCATAGAAGCGTGTATTAGGCATGGCCATTTCCACATCATTTAGTGCACTAGCTACATTTCGTTTGAGCAGAGGTTTTGATGGGGTAGCTCTAGCTGCCCTTTGGGTAACTGTATTCGATGAACTTAGATCCCACAGTGAACATACGTGGACGAGTTAAAGTGAAAAACCTTTGATTCCACCCTTTAGTGGGTTGTCATAATAAAATTGATTACACCCACAAGATTCTTGGGTGCACTTAGCGAAGTACACTCAAGCATCTTTTGATCAATTTTATTACGTCATCCCACCAATGTGGTTTGACTCTTAACATGGATAACTTCCCGAATGCAGGTCCTCCGTAATTGTCAACCTACATTGTGTAAATATAACCATTATAAACCTGAAGATGCGTCTAAACTGACGTGAAACCGGTAGTTGCGCCAGAGCACCTTCCTGCGGCTTTTGGAAACTTCATCAGCCTTGACTTTTTTTTATTACAATAATTTTATGATAAATTGAGTAGTTATTGATTACTGAGTGCTTCTTATCACTACTCATTATGTGGGTTATAAGTCTGTATTATACCGTATATATTAATATTTCTTCAATATCGTAAAGTTTGAAGCTAGGATGATGTGATCAATGAGGGTTAGGATAGTAACAACTCGTAACAAACCGTGCATTTATTTCTCGTCTTTAAACGAAAATCGATAATCAAAGACACGTAAGGCACAAATACTGCGTTTCTGCCACGACTTTCAAGACGTTTTTTAACACCGAAACTTCAGCTCAATCAAATATCCTACCACGAACAACAATTAATTTAAAAAAAGAAGTTTTTCGCAGGCAAGGATAACACGTGTTTTAACAACGAGCACAGCTGAAGGAACTGTGCTGCGCCGCAATCGATATAGGAGTATACAGGCGGCCACCGAAAATGATGAACTCAATGAAAATGACATAAGAATATGACGTGAGAGGATATAGGATTCTCTTACCCCTCACCCCCCCCCCCTCCACAAACACACACACACAAATAGCTGCGAATAACGTTGCAAATACACGCTGTCCTCAATATGGACAAGCAGAGTTGGGTTATTTGTGGGAAGAGACCAAACTGCGAGGTCATCGGTCTCGTCGGATCAGGGAAGGACAGCAAAGGAAGTCGGCCGTGCCCTTTCAGAGGAACCATCCCGGCATTTGCCTGGAGCGATTTAGGGAAATCATGGAAAACCTAAATCAAGATGGCCGGACGCGCGATTGAACCTTCGTCCTCCCGAATGCGAGTCCAGTGTACTAACCACTGCGTCACCTCGCTCGGTGGGACAAGCAGAGTGCTGATTTTTGATACGAGCTGATGAAGTGAATTCAGCACAAACTTTCGGATTTCAGAATTCAAGTTTTTCCAAATATGTCGCACATATGTGAGACAGCCTTCATCAGCGTCTACGTACACACTCCACAAACCACCATGCATCCCTTGGCGGCGAATCCGTTGTGTAACGTAGCAAATTACTTCGATAAGACATCTTAGAATGTGTCCCACCGTGTACCCGGCAGAAGAATAGATTTTCAAATGAAGTTCCCCCACCCCTCACATAACCGCAGTTGTGATCACCGCTAGAGCAAGGCGCTTGCCTACCGTGTACGTACGACCCGTTGAATTCGAACGTTCTCATGTTACATGTACAGAATCCTATTAATAATACAACTATACTGTAAAAATCTCAATTAAATATCTTCAATACTTTTCGCGATATAAACTTTTACCTATAACGCAAAATAACTTTTCTGGTGTTACGAAACTGAGCTAGAGACCGTAATGTATTCATCTATAGTATCAGCTGAAACTATAACTAAAAAGATTCAGTTCACGAATAATATACTTTTCCAGAATTTCTTTACTTTCGTTACAAAAGATTACTGATGTATGAATAATCACTTCCAAAATTTACTATCTAACTATGTGTGAGTGCCGTGTAGAGACTGACATACATTAAGTGAAGATGTTTTCTTTTATTGCAAACTATGTGAAATATGTGTTTGGGAAAATTATTGTGCAGTCCTGAGTCGTGTGACGTATATTCTAGTGTGCATGCTTTTGTACAAAAGCAACCAGAAGAGAAGTTGGGTAGTAAATTAATTAGTATTTCATGTCTGGGGATAATTCATACTATGTTTTATTTAAATTAAATTTGGTTTCGTAAACTGAGAAATTCTTCTGTAAACTGCTTTCTGTGATTCCAAAGGAGGACCTGCGAATTCCCATGAGCATAGGACCAAGAGGGATTAAGTATTCCCCGAGTTTTGTGTTGTACTTTGTGCTGCAGTTTCTGTATATCAGGGAGTCACTGGGGAACCACGTTACGGTATACATCAATGTTAAACCACGTTACACAAATTTGTGCAAAGATGAAGGTCACATTGCCTTAGTCGGTTCTCGTATCACAGTCGTAAAGTGACTGCAGTATTAAAAAGTTTGGTGAAAGTATGGATATTATGAGTGGTCTTGTTTGGAAGTTATTTGCTTGTGAATTTTCTTGTCGTACTTAAACTCCTAGTGGCGTGTTTCGTGAACATTATGAAACATTACGGCCAGCACTTCTTTATAAGAAAGCCACTGAGCGACTTCATGTAGTAACTCGGAAGTAGTTGTTGCTCAGCAGCTGTACGGAATGCTCAAACTATTCGGGACGGACTGACAAACGTCTGGCTGCTTTCGTGTGGAGAACGTGAAGTAAAACAGTCATTAACTTTTATCATTATTAGTTGGACAGTAAATAAGGACATGACTGCCGTTACAAAGTGTTTTGGAGGCAGTGAGCTAGTAAGTTGAACTTTACAAATTTTCAAGCAAGTTCTTTATAATCCCGAACCCCATCAATTTTATGAACTTACATTATGTTGCCTCCAAGCTTGAGTTAAGCGGCCTACGATTGGTAGGAATTCAGTCGGTGTTCCTTCAACACCCCATCTCGTAAACTGACACACGACTGGGAGAGCAGTAAGCTGACCACATGCTCCTCCAAATCCGCATCCAGTGACGCCTGTGGGCTGAGGATGACACGGCGGCCGGTCGGTACCGTTGGGGCCTTCATGGGCTGTTCGGGTGGAATTTGTTTATTTCTTCAACAGCGCTTTTCATTAGCTACAAACAGAGAGAGAAGGGGTGGACAACGAACGAGGAGGGTGTCGAGGTAGGTGGATAAACTGTTGGGGATGAGAACTTAAAACTCGTTCCGCCGCGGCTGTATCACTGCTTGTCACCCCCTTTCCTGCTACAGTCGCGAAAAGAACGTCTTCTTCCCTCCAGGTACTTGAGTTCACAGCGCATTTCCGTAATACTCTCTGTTTTAGGGAACCTACTGGTAACAAAGCTACCTTTACGCCTCTGGGCTATTTCGATATCTTCCTTTAGCCACACCTGATGTGGATCCTAAAACTCGGATAGTAGTCAAGAATGGATAGCGCAAGTGTTCTGTACGCAGTTTCCTTTATAGGTGAACTATACTGCAAGAACTCTCCCAAGAAAACGAAATTGCCCACACCCCTTCTATACAACAGACCTTACGTGTTCGTTTTGTTTCTTGTTGCTCAACAGCGTTACGTCCACATACATCGAAAAGAACGTCTTCTTCCCTCCAGGTACCTGAGTTCACAGCGCATTTCCGTAATACTCTCTGTTTTAGGGAACCTACTGGTAACAAAGCTACCTTTACGCCTCTGGGCTATTTCGATATCTTCCTTTAGCCACACCTGATGTGGATCCTAAAACTCGGATAGTAGTCAAGAATGGATAGCGCAAGTGTTCTGTACGCAGTTTCCTTTATAGGTGAACTATACTGCAAGAAATCTCCCAAGAAAACGAAATTGCCCAAACCCCTTCTATACAACAGACCTTACGTGTTCGTTTTGTTTCTTGTTGCTCAATAGCGTTACGCCCACATACATTTAATAGACGTGACTGTGTCAAGAAGCGAACTACCAATTCTGCACTCTATCATTCCGGGATTGTTTCTCCTACTCATGTGCATCTGCATTATTTTACAGCTTTCCACATCTAGAGTAAGTTGCCATCCCTCACACCATGCAGAAAACCAGTCCAAGTCATCAAGCATCGTCCTTCAATCCTTCAACGACGACTGATTCCCTTGCACTACAGCATCATCAGAAAACAATCGCAGACTGCTGCTCACCTCATCCGTCGACCGTTTACACTATGTGATCACATGTATGGCCCCCCATGTTGGCCCACCCTTAGTCTTGATGACAGCTTCCACACCCGCAGGCATACGTTCAATCAGGTGCTGGAAGGTTTCTTGGGGAATGGCAGCCCATTCTTCACGGAGTAATGCACTGAGGAGAGGTATCAATGTCGGTCAGTGAGGTCTGGTACGAAGTCGGCGATCCAAAATATCCAAAAGGTGTACTATAGGATTCAGGACAGGACTCTATGAAGGCCAATACATTACAGGGATATTATTGTCGTGTAACCGCTCCGCTACAGGCCGTGCATTATGAACAGGTGCTCGATCGTGTTAAAAGACACAGTCATCATCCCCAAATTGCTCTTCAGCAATGGGAATAAAGAGGGTGCTTAAAACATCAATGTATGCCTCTGCTGTGATAGTGCCACGAAAAACATCAAGGGGTGCAAGCCACCATCATGAAAAACACGACCACACCACAACACCACCGCCTCCGAACTTTGCTGTTGGCAGTACCCACACTGGAAGATGACGTTCACCGGGCATTCACCATACCCACACCCTACACATCGGATCGCCACATAGTGTACCGTAATTCGTCACTCCATACAACATTTTTTCCGGTGTTCAATCGCCCAATGTTTATGTTCATTACTCCAAGCGAGGAGTCGTTTGGCATTTACTGGCGTGAAGTGTGGCTCACGAGCAGCCACTCGACCATGAAATCCAAGTTTTCTCCCCTCACGCCTATCTTTCACAGTACTGGCAGTGGATCCTGATGCAGTTTGGAATTCCTGTGTGATGCTCTGGATAGATATCTGCCTATTATGACCGTCTGCAACCGTTGGCGGTTTCTGCCAGTCAACAGGCGAGGTTGGTCTGTGCGGTTTTGTGCTGTACGTATCCCTTCACGTTTCCACTTCACTGCCACATTGGAAACAATTGACCTAGGGATGTTTAGGAATGTGTAAATCTCGCGCACAGAAGTATGACACAAGTGACACGCAACCACCCTACCACGTTCTATGTACGTCAGTTCACGATGTCTAATGACTTTAGAGGTCGCTGATATGTAGTACTTGGCAGTAAGTGGCAGCACAATGCACTTAATATGAAAAACGTATGTTTTGGAGGGTGTCCGGATACTTTTGATCACATAGTGTGTGTACAAGGGTTGCTCAATAAGTTACGCAACACTTTTTCCTCGGAAAATTTCTGTCAAAAAACGCGAAATATGTTGTGGAACAACGTGGAATATTTCCTTCATTTTCTATAGTTTGAAGAAGTTCCGGCAGGTGGCAGCGCTATATAATGTTGTCATCTGTAACGGATGTGCGTTACTGGCATAGAGCTGCCACTGAGTTTTATTTTATTTGTTATTTATTTATTTATTTATTTTTTGCGGGAACCCTGAGCATCTCAGATATTCGTAAGTGTTTGCAGAATGTCTAAAGACGCCTGGCAGTGGACAAAAGCACGCTGAGTCGTTGGGTGAGGCGTCTGTCATCATCGTACAAGGTCGCGCAAACCTATTCGATCTCCCGCGTGCCAATCAAACACACACAGCTGTGCTATCCTCAGGAAATCGAAGAAATGACTTCAGCGAGTTGGACGCCGAGAAAATGCAAACTAACTTCTGCTTCTCTACGACAACGTTGGCGTTCAGACAACTGTGCCCACGCGAGAGGAGCTCAGAAACTTAATGGGATTGTTCACACTCATCCACACTATAGAGCGGATCTCGCTCCTTGCGACTTCCATTTGTTTGGCCCTATAAAAGACGCACTGCGCGGGAAGCATACCTGTGTGATGCGGAGATAACTGATGGAGCTAGACGACGGGTCCAACGTTGACCAGCGTAGTAGTACCATGCTGGCGAGCAGGCCCTCCTAGTAAGTGGCTTAAGGCCGTCCCATTGAGCGGAGGTTATACACAAAAATATGGGTTTTTAGCCAATACAGTGGGGGAATAATATATTGTATTTGAATCCTTAATAAAAAATACCTTTCAGAAAAAAAATTCTGCATTACTTACTGAGCGCAGCTCTTATATGGAGAAACTCACCTTCGAGGACAACATACTAGACCCTGGAATGAGATTTTTCACTATCCATCGGAGTGTGCGCTGATATGAAACTTCCTGGCAGATTAAAACTGTGTGCCCGACCGAGATTCGAACTCGGGACCTTTGCCTTTCCCGGGCAAGTCCTCTACCATCTGAGCCACCGAAGCACGACTCACAGCTTAAATTCCTACCTTCCAAATTTTACAGAAGCTCTCCTGCGAACCTTGGAGATTTTCACTCTGCAGCGGAGTGTGTGCTGATACGAAACTTCATGGCAGACTAAAACTGTGTGCCCGACCGAGACTCGAACTCGGGACCTTTGCCTTTCGCGGGCAAGTGCTCTGAAGTTTCACTGCAGAGTGAAAATCTCATTCTGGAAACATCCCCCAGGCTGTGGCTAAGCCATGTCTCCGCAGTATCCTTTCTTTCAGGAGTGCTGCAAGGTTCGCAGGAGAGCTTCTGTAAAGTTTGGAAGGTAGGAGACGAGATACTGGCAGAAGTACAGCTGTGAGTACGGGGCGTGAGTCGTGCTTCGGTAGCTCAGATGGTAGAGCACTTTCCCGCAAAAGGCAAAGGTCCCAAGTTCGAGTCTCGGTCGGGCACACAGTTTTAATCTGCTAGGAAGTTTCATACTAGACCCTATTACTTAAACAGTCTTCCAGACACTAACGTCTACCGAGCGAGGCGGCGCAGTGGTTAGCACACTGGACTCGCATTCGGAAGGTCGACGGTTCAATCCCACGTCTGGCCATCCTGATTTAGGTTTTCGCTTCAGGCAAATGCTGGGATGGTTCCTTTGACAGGGCACGGCCGACTTCCTTCTCTAATTCAATTTGACCGATGGCCACGCTGCTTGGTCTCTTCCCTCAGATAAATCCAATCCAATCCACTCACGTGTCTGAGAACCTATTCCCTATGGTCGGGCATTTGTTAACAGTTTTCAGTGTGGCACTGCATCGAACTCTGTCCGGATACCTAGAAATATGGAATTCGTTTTGTTCTCTTCATGCATGTTTTATCAGGATATGATATGAGAAAAGGGTAAGATAAGTTTCGCACATGCGTGCCTTTGACGACAATTTACTAGTAGGGAAAATTTGAGAGCAACTGTTTAAGTTGGGCATTAGTTGCTGTTTGTGTCATTATTACTACAGCCATATCTTCATTGATAACATCTTAATAGTGATTGAATGCGGCTGCCATCCTCTCATTTTTGTATCCTATAGCTACTATTGGACTTTCACCAATGATATCGGAAATAAGACCAATGCCTCGTCATACTCAGTTCAACTACTGTTGATATGTTAGTTTCCACGGAAACTTGGGGCAGCGATAGCTGTCGAGATGTTGGAGGTCAACGCCGGCCTTCGTTGGCCATTGATAGGCTGTTGCATTCTGGAAGCCGTAAGTACATGTCATGCTAAAGTACTACCGTATTAGGATACGCTAAAGCACGTTACGAATTTGATACCCTTACCAACGGAACGTTTCGCAGTATAGTCAAACGTTAGTATCAACTTTATCTAAAGGACTTCGTAAAGGTAGGTTCACACAAAAAAACATAGGAAATATGACACATAGAATAAAATCATTTCAGTATAGGACATGAATGAAAACATACGCTGTGCTATTTCAATAGTATTTACTCTTTCTGTTAACTAGTCTTCACCGCAAGGGGATTGCTAACAGCGGATATGAGTTGTGAGCGTAATATCATGAAAACATAATTTTGGAAGAATCCGTGAACATCGAAAGATGTGCTGCAAAAAATTCTTGGAGTAAATGGTATCTTCAGTTTAGGCCACGTTAAGGCAAAGAAAACAAATTAAGCATTTAGTAATGGCGTGGGCTGGGAAACGGAATTTGTACGAAAGGGAAACTACCTTGTGTGTTACAAACCTGTTGGATTTACGCAGAGATTTACACATAGCTGGTGCTATATTTTTTAAAAAAGGAAGGTAATTTACTTAACCCTTTGAGTGCAAGTGGTTTCTACTTGATACCATCATATCATTAATTTGTTTTCTCCAGTACCACTGCCTTGAGCATAGAACCACCGATGCTGTTGCAAGACAGAGACATCTAGTGGTACGCTGAGATATTTCTACGAATGTAGTGCGTTGTAGTAGTCATTTATGAGCGTTCAAAGCAACTCTTGGCGACGATATGGTCCTACGTGACTGTGGAAGTATGTGTTATCCGGCTATAGTGGCCAAATACAGAGTAATACTGACGCTGAAAGTAACGATAACTAAGGCTTTCCGGAGTGGGAAGGAGCGCCTGGTGCCCGGCACGAATCCGCCCGGCGGACTTGTGTCGAGGTCCGGTGAGCCGGCCAGGCTGTGGATGGTTTTTAGGTGGTTTTCCATCTGCCTCGGCGAGTGCGGGCTGGTTCCCCTTACTCCGCCTCAGCTACACTATGTCGGCGATTGCTGCGCAAACAACTTCTCCAGGTACGCGTACACCACCATTACTGTACCACGCAAACATAGGGGTTACACTCGTCTGGCGTGCGACGTTCCCTGAGGGGTCCACCGGGGGCCGAACGCACAATAACCCTGGGTTCGGTGTGGGGCGGCGGAGGGGTGAAGTGGACTGCGGTAGTCGTCGTGGGGTTGTGACCCACTGCGGCGGCGGCGGGGACGGAGCCTCTCCGTCGTTTCTAGGTCCCCGTTAAACATATAATACAATACAATACGATACAATACAGTATAACTATACCTAAAGTTATTGTAACGTAAATTTGAGTTCGTACGATTGCTTTTACGACTGGCTTCGAATCGAGACTACTAGGGCAGTATGCAGTTTTAATATAAAATTTATTAATTTTGAGGCACATTTGTCCTTGTTACTTCTCTATAATTGGTTTTAGGTATTATGAGTTCATGGGAGCTTCGACATGTGGGAATGCGTCTAGGAAAAATTTTAATTTGCGTTCAGGTATATTACAAGAAATGAAGGGTAGCTGAAAACTGTATGTCCTAGGGGCTCCAAAGTGAAACCACCTCCTACCAACAAATGTTTACATTTTACTAATTTCTTCCTGTATTCGTTGCTTACTATGATAATAGAGGTTAGTTTTAGGAAAAAAAATTAAAATTATACTTGCTCCTCGGTAGAGTTTTGGCGACACATTTCGTGTGTACATTTTAATCATTTAAAATGAAGTCAAGACTGTGTGACTTATTTTCATTTCTTTCATGCGCGCCGCGCGGGATTAGCCGAGCGGTCTCAGGCCCTACAGTCATGGACTGTGAGGCTGGTCCCGGCGGAGGTTCGAGTCCTCCCTCGGGCATGGGTGTGTGAGTCTGTCCTTAGGATAATTTAGGTTAAGTAGCGCGTAAGCTTAGGGGCTGATGACCTTATCAGTTAAGTCCCATAAGATTTTACACACAACAATTCTTGCATGCGTTGTTTTTCACTATCTCTATTCATTCACTTCTCAGCAATCAAAACTATAGTACAGTTTAAATTACACTGACGGAAAAGAATCGAAAGACCGAAATCTAATTAACGTAGAACAATAACATTTCGGGTAACATTTTTCAGCGATTAAAATCGCAAGATCACAGGTTAATGAGAGCGCGAGATAAGCCACTGCAAATATGGAAGGCTGATACATTAATGACTGGTGCACCCGCCAGAATGTTGAATGCAAGCAAGCAGACGTGCAGGCATTGTGTTCTACATTCCATGCCTGTTGCACTTGGTCGTTCAGGACAGGGGCGGTTAATGCTGTCGGCTGGTCTCTGCGGAGGTTCGAGTCCTCCGTCGGGCATGGGTGTGTGTGTTTGTCCTTAGGATAATTTAGGTTAAGTAGTGTGTAAGCTTAGGGACTGATGACCTTAGCACTTAAGTCCCACAAGATTTCACACACATTTGATACAAAAAGGTACGGCCACACTTTCGGGAAACATTCCTCACACATAAATAAAGAAAAGATGTTATGTGGACATGTGTCAGGAAACGCTTAATTTCCATGTTAGAGCTCATTTCCGTTTCGTCAGCATGTTCTTCCACCTACGCTCAATGGAGCACGTTATCATGATTTCATACGGGATACTCTACCTGTGCTGCTAGAACATGTGCCTTTGCAAGTACGACACAACATGTGGTTTATGCACGATGGAGCTCCTGCACATTTCAGTCGAAGTGTTCGTACGCTTCTCAACAACAGATTCGGTGACAGATGGATTGGTAGAGGCGGACCAATTCCATTGCCCCCAAGCTCTCCTGGGCTCAACCCTCTTGACTTTTATTTATGGGGGCATTTGAAAGCTGTTATCTACGCAACCTCGGTACGAAATTTAGAGACTCTTCGTGCTCGTATTGTGGACGGCTGTGATACTATACGCCATTCTCCAGGGCTGCATCAGCGCATCAGGAATTCCATGCGACGGAAGGTAGGTTCATGTATCCTCGCTGACGGAGGACTTTTTGAACATTTCCTGTATCAAAGTGTTCGACGTCACGCTGGTACGTCCTGTTGCTGTGTGTTTCCATTCCATGATTAATGTGATTTGAAGAGAAGTAATAAAATGAGCTCTAACATGGAAAGTAAGCGTTTCCGGACACATGTCCACATAACATATTTTCTTTCTTTGTGTGTGAGGAATGTTTCCTGAAAGTTTGGCCGTACCTTTTTGTAACTATATATATATATTAATGCTGCTTGCGGATGGCGCTGGAGCTGCCGTTCGACGGTGTCCCATGTGGGCTCGACTGGAGAGACAGCTCTGGTGATCGAACAGGCCAAGTCCTGTCGACACGCTGTATGTGGGCGAGCTTTGTCCTGTTGGAAACCTCCCTTGGAGTGCTATTCATTAACGACAGCACAACAGGTCCAACCACCAGACTGACGCCCAGATTTGAAGTCGGGGTGCGTGGGATAACCACGAGAGTGCTCCTACACTCATACGATGTGTTTAGCATCCAGAGCCAGTCGCCGGACACGAAATGATGACGATGATGTTTGGTTTGTGGGGCGATCTACTGCGCGGGCATCAGCGGCCGCACAAAGTCCCAATCTTTACACAGTCTGCTCTAGCCACTATCAAGAATGATGATAAAATGGTGAGGGCAACATAAACACCCAGTCTCTGGGCAGAGAAAATGACAAGCCGGCCGGGAATCGAACGCGGGACCCCATGATCCAGAGGCAGCAACGCTACCACTAGACCGCGTGCAGCGGACGAGACCACCATCCACGATATTCTTACCCCTCTGCAGTGCTACGTGGCAATCCGGAGCCCGTCCTTCCCACGACAGTACATTCTCGTACACGTACAATCACATACAATGGCAGCATTCCTGCTAAGACTTATCGCAATATCACAAAAGAAACATCCGGCTTCTCGTAGTCATATTCAAATACAGTGAAGTGTTGATAATGCCTTAAAGGCCAGAATGAGATTTTCATCCTGCAGCGGAGTGTGCGCTGATATGAAACTTCCTGGCAGATTAAAACTGTGCACCGGACAGAGACTCGAACTCGGGACCTTTGCCTTTCGCGGGCAAGTGCTCTACCATCTGAACTACCCAAGCACGACTCACGCCCCGTCCTCACAGCTTTACTGCCAATACCTCGAGCACTTGACCGCGAAAGGCAAAGGTCCCGCATTCGAGTCTCGGTCCGGCACACAGTTTTAATCTGCCAGGAAGTTTCATACCATAAAGGCAGCCGTGATTAACAAAAAATCACCACCTCCAATACCAAAGGTAACTAACACTCACGACTGTTACGGCATCTACACTACTGGCCATTAAAATTGCTACACCGCGAAGATGACGTGCTACAGACGCGAAATTTAACCGACACAAAGAAGATGTTGTGATATGCAAATGATTAGCTTCTCAGAGCATTAACGCAAAGTTGGCGCCGGTGGCGACACCTACAAAGTGCTGACATGAGGAAAGTTTCCAACCGATTTCTCATACACAAACAGCAGTTGACCAGCGTTGCCTGGTGAAACGTTGTTATGATGCCTCGTGTAAGGAGGAGAAATGCGTACCATCACGTTTCCAACTTTGATAAAGGTCGGATTGAATCCTATCGCGATTGCGGTTTATCGTATCACGACACTGCTGCTCGCGATGGGCGAGATCCAATGACTGTTAGCAGAATATGGAATCGGTGGGTTCAGGAGGGTAATACGGAAGGCCGTGCACGATCCCAACGGCCTCGTATCACTAGCAGTCGAGATGACAGACATCTTATCCGCATGGTTGTAACGGATCGTGCAGCCACGTCTAGATCCCTCAGTCAACAGATGGGGACGTTTGCAAGACAACAACCATATGCACGAACAGTTCGAGTACGTTTGCAGCAGCATGGTCTATCAGCTCGGAGACCATGGCTGCGGTTACCCTTGACGCTGCAGCACAGACAGGAGCGCCTGCGATGGTGTACTCAACGACGAACCTGGGTGCACGAATGGCAAAACGTCATTTTTTCGGATGAATCCAGGTTCTGTTTACAGCATCATGATGGTTTCATCCCCGTTTGACGACATCGCGGTGAACGCACATTGGAAGCGTGTATTCGTCATCGCCATACTGGCGTATCACCCGGCGTGATGGTATGGAGTGCCATTGGTTACACGTCTCGGTCAGCTCTTGCTCGCATTGACGGCACTTTGAACAGTGGACGTTACATTTCAGATGTGTTACGACCCGTGGCTCTACCCTTCATTCGATCCCAGCGAAACCCTACATTGCAGCAGGACAATGCAGGGCCGCATGTTGCAGGTCCTGTACGGGCTTTCTGGATACAGAAAATGTTCGACTGCTGCCCTGGCCAGCACATTCTCAAGATCTCTCACCAATTGAGAACGTCTGGTCAATGGTGGCCGAGCAACTGGCTCGTCACAATACGCCAGTCACTACGCTTGATGAACTGTGGTATCGTGTTGAAGCTGCATGGGCAGCTAGCTGTGCGTGTAGACGCCATCTAAGCTCTGACTCAATGCTCAGGCGTATCAAGGCCGTTATTACGGCCAGAGTTGGTTGTTCTGGGTACATATTTCTCAGGCTGTATGCACCAAAATTGCGTGAGAATGTAATCACAAGTCAGTTATAGTATAATATATATGTCCAATGAATACCCGTTTATCATCTGCATTTCTTCTTGGTGTTGCAATTTTAATGGCAAGTAGTGTATTTGTAGCAAACCTGATTTTCATCCTGACAGTGGCACTAATAGCACCACTCTTATGCGACTGGCATGAAATGGGAACAAACATCAACTTTCAGTTATAAAAACACACCTATCGCCTTTCGTTTACGTCGCATAACTCCTCTTCGGTGCTGTGATTCCCCCTATATTTCCGGAATAAGAGATTGGCCTGTGAAAAACAGATATATAGCAAGGTGCGTAGGGAGTATCGAGTGTCGGCTATAGACAACAGAGCGACGCCAACAATAATTCACAGTCTGACTGAACCGAGGCAGCAAATACGCATAGCAAAACAGCGGTCGATCGCCGGAATACTGTGCAGAAAAATGGAACAAATTTGTCGGCTGAACACGCTGTAGCATCGGCTGAACATCCTGTAGTAATACGACTAAAAAAACTGTAGTCTCACTGACACAAATAATTACAAATCTCTGTCATTGTAACCCAATTTCATCTCAGTTGCAGGGCAACGTGTAGTAATGTTTTTTTATCTTAATGTTGCTGAAACCATTTGAAATTAGCACTTCAGCATGTAAATAAAGATCAAGCAATGTTTTTATTTATCCTACAGGTGGATGATTTCATGAAAGCGTCTGCAAGGTTTCGAGACTGTTATTGCATCCCAATCTTAACTCAGGAGTACCTAGGCAAATCATCGAGTAAAACTGAAGTGATATCAGGTGTTCCCCAGGGAAGCGTCCTGGGACCTCTACTGTTCCTGATCTATATAAATGACCTGGGTGACAATCTGAGCAGTTCTCTTAGGTTGTTCGCAGATGATGCTGTAATTTACCGTCTAGTAAGGTCATCCGAAGACCAGTATCAGCTGCAAAGCGATTTAGAAAAGATTGCTGTATGGTGTGTCAGGTGGCAGTTGACGCTAAATAACGAAAAGTGTGAGATGATCCACATGAGTTCCAAAAGAAATCCGTTGGAATTCGATTACTCGATAAATAGTACAATTCTCAAGGCTGTCAATTCAACTAAGTACCTGGGTGTTAAAATTACAAACAACTTCAGTTGGAAGGACCACATAGATAATATTGTCGGGAAGGCGAGCCAAAGGTTACGTTTCATTGGCAGGACACTTAGAAGATGCAACAAGTCCACTAAAGAGACAGCTTACACTACACTCGTTCGTCCTCTGTTAGAATATTGCTGCGCGGTGTGGGATCCTTACCAGGTGGGATTGACGGAGGACATCGAGAGGGTGCAAAGAAGGGCAGCTCGTTTTGTATTATCGCGTTATAGGGGAGAGAGTGTGGCAGATATGATACACGAGTTGGGATGGAAGTCATTACAGCATAGACGTTTTTCGTCGCGGCGAGACCTTTTTACGAAATTTCAGTCACCAACTTTCTCTTCCGAATGCGAAAATATTTTGTTGAGCCCAACCGACATAGGTAGGAATGATCATCAAAATAAAATAAGAGAAATCAGAGCTCGAACAGAAAGGTTTAGGTGTTCGTTTTTCCCGCTCGCTGTTCGGGAGTGGAATAGTAGAGAGATAGTATGATTGTGGTTCGAGGAACCCTCTGCCAAGCACATAAATGTGAATTGCAGAGTAGTCATGTAGATGTACACCTGATTGCCCGATTTTAAGAGCATAACATGATTGGAATTTATTGTTTATAAGAAGGGAACGAAGTGAATAAATGCATGATGAGAAATTTGATTCCAAGTGTGTAATTAGTTTTCTGTCATCAGCAGAACATTTACATTTCTGCTCTACTTTAAGGTTAAAAACAATTATTCCAAAAGAACTTTCATCAAATGTTTTTTTTTTTTTCGTGATCATCTTCCACAGCAGCCGTTGTAATCAGTTATTAGTGGTTCAGCCGTCTTAATCTTTCGGCTGTTTAAGAGTCGCTTCTTTTACGTTAGTTAGGTAAAGTGAAAACAATACTTGTGCAGCAAAAGAAACAGTGGGTTCCAAACTGGCGAAAAGTTGTCAAAGTGAATGTGCAACCAACTTTCTTTTGACTTCAAATTCTACTATCAACGAAGGAAAAAAAAGTAGTTTGTAGAGTATGTGAAGAAGAGACAAAATCACCATGAGTAAATTGTACGCTAATTTTGTAAGGAAACGCTGGTCACAATCTGCAACATGTAGAGACATATTATGTAGCGATATTTACAGAATGACCGCAAAAGATAAACTCAGTATGCGTCTGGCTAAGAAAATTTATCAATTGCAGCACGCTTAAGATTGAAAAAAAAAACCTATGGTAACTGAAGTTTCATAAGATTCGACTACGTTACATCTCTCAAGTATGGTTCAAACGTTGTTATCTCGAATAATGGACCGTTATAATTAAGCTTTCCCTATTTAACAAGTTATAACACGGGAACCAATTACTGTACGAGTACCAAACTTGGTAGCATTAATGTCAAGGAAATGTTGTTGTTGTTAGGGTCTTCAGTCCTGAGACTGGTTTGATGCTACTCTATCCATGCTACTCTATCCAGCCTACATCCTTCTGAATCTGCTTAGTGTATTCATCTCTTGGTCTCCCTCTTCTATTTTTACCGTCAACGCACCCCTACAATACTAAATTGGCGATCCCTCGATGTCGCAGGACATGTCCTACCAACCGATCCCTTCTTCTAGTCAAGTTGTGCCACAAGCTCCTCTTCTCCCCAATTCTATTCAATAGCTCCTCATTAGTTATGTGATCTACCCATCTAATCTTCAACATTCTTCTGTAGCACCACATTTCGAAAGCTTCTATTCTCTTCGTGCCTAAACTATTTATCGTCCACGTTTCACTTCCATACATGGCTACACTCCTTACAAATACTTTCAGAAACGACTTCCTGGCATTTAAATCTATACTCGATGTTCAAGAACATGGGAAGAGGAAGAAATGCAGAATAAATTCAATTGAAACACTTTCAATGTGCTGCTACCAGTACATTGTGGTATCATTGCCGCTACAAAAGGGGCTCAATATGGCGCCCATCAGTATCCAGAAAAGCCTCAGAGCTCAGGACTGCACTCCGCACAGCAGAATGAAACATGTCCTTTGTTATGCTGGCCACCTCTCTTAATATGCTCCACTTCAGATCAGCACATGTGTGGATGTTCCCCTGGCAAATCCTGTCCTACAGGTAGCACCACAACCAGAAATCACAGGGAGTGAGATCAAGTGATCGTGCCGGCCAAACATTTTGAAACGATCGGCTAATAATTCGATCGTTTACAAATGTGTTTAGGAGAAGCAGGTAAACTTTACGGGCGACATGCGGTGGAGCCCCCATCTTCCATGAAAGCTATTGAGTTCAATGCGTCCCTCTCCTGTAGAGCGGGTATGACATGCTGGTAAAGCACATCGCAGTAGCTCTGTCCAGTCACACTACAAGTCTTTGCTCCTTTAGCGCCAACCTGTTCAAAAAAGACTGGACCAATGATGAAGGTATACAGGAAGCCACACTACAAAGAGAGGAACTTCATGCACAGTGACTGGAGATTAAGATCCCCACACTCTGCAACTCTGTGTTTTCACCACGCCCATCAGAGAAAAATGAGCTTCGTCAGTCCCTAGGACGGTCCATGGTTCAAATGGCTCTGAGCACTATGGGACTTAACATCTATGGTCATCAGTCCCCTAGAACTTAGAACTACTTAAACCTAACTAACCTAAGGACATCACACAACACCCAGCCATCACGAGGCTGGGAAAATCCCTGACCCTCCCGGGAATCGAACCCGGGAACCCGGGCGTGGGAAGCGAGAACGCTACCGTACGACCACGAGATGCGGGCGACGGTCCGTGGCCAGCCCTCTTCAGCTTCAACCCTTGCGAGAAAGTGAAGAGCGAAGTCAACACACGATGTGCGCCCTGTGGTGCAAGCTGCTGTACAATATGGGTCTTGTGCGAATACTACTTGAGAATGGTCCGAAGCACCTTCTGTACAGTGGACCTCGGGACGGTCAACCGTCGTGACACAGCACGATCACTGCCTGACCATCGGGAATTGCGCACAGCGTTTCTGCCATAGAAATAGGGACTTCATCAACCACCAACGGTGCAGCCTGTCGTCGGCCTCTTCCCGGAGCTGCGCCCAGTTCATCATGCTCCGAACAGCTGGTGGAGAAAGAGAACCCTTCCACAATCCTTCCAGCCGGCCGTATTTTCCAAGTGCAGCTGCAGCATTTCTGTTATTTTGATAATAGAGTTTCACCATTGATGCCGTGCTCCTTTTGTCGACGCTCATGTTGACACGTCAACATGTGGACTGTGACTGGTCAGGTGTGAGAGGACTGATCACGGCAACCGGTGGCCACAGTAGGAGCTGGACGGTGGCGCTGCCCCAAACGCATGAAAGTCATGCACCCGACACCCTGGACATTAATACTACCAAGTTTGGCACTCGTAGAGTAATTGGTTTTCGACTTATAACGTGTTACATAGTGAGTTGAATAATAAGCACCTAGTATGACTGATCAGATGGTTGAGATACATTAATTAGTACAATAATTTGTTGTTCGTCACCTAAATTTCATCGTATAGGAATGTTTTAATTAGGGGCAGAGACTTCAATAGTCGTAAGCCATTTTCAAACCTCTTCACTCAAAAAGACGATGAATCACTGATAATAAATTACCAAGATGTCTAATTATTGCCGGCCAATGTGGCCGAGCGGTTCTAGGTACTTCAGTCTGGAACCACGTGATCGCTACGATCGCAGGTTCGATCCTGCCTCGGGCATGGATGTATGTGATGTCCTTAGGTCAGTTAGGTTTAAGTACTTCTAAGTTCTAGGGGACTGATGACCTCCGATGTTAAGTCCCATAGGGCTCAGAGCCAGTTTAGATTTTCTAATTATTACTAGACTTTATTTATTCCATTTCAAGAAGAAAGTGCAGTAAAATATTTAGACTACTAAAGGAATGCGATCTGAAAAAGGGCTGTCAACAGAACAAAATATATCTACTTTGGCTGATGACATACTGCAAGGAATAAACTATAAATTATTGCCATTGTAAAATTTTCGTGATGTAGTTAAGGCCATTCGTAGTGTGAAACATAATATCCCAAGGAAAAAATTGTAATGTTAGAATAGTGGACATTACAGGTTCATTATTTTGAGCATGTCTGCATGCCAAATTGAAAGATGTATCAATTCTATGTATAAATGAAACTACACAGTTGCAGACTTCAGAAACTTTACTGGTTTCATACACTTATGATTCTATGTATATACGCACATCAAAAGAAGTTTTGCCTCCGGAGCTGTCACTAAACCCTTCTAAAGATGTAAACAACCACGCATGAGCAGCGCCTATTAGACGGAGGGCGTCCGAGAGCCGATCAGTTCCAGTCATTCCTCCAAGAAGGAGGTACACGGCTCCTGTTGTCTGTAGTTCAACCACGCCTAGATGGTCAGTACTGCGGTTCGATCGCGTCCACATTGTTACTTTGTGCCAGGAAGGGCTCTCAACAAGGGAAGTATCCAGGCGTCTAGGAGTGAACCAAAGCGATGTTGTCAGACATGGAGGCTATACAGAGAGAGACAAGAACTGTCGATGACATGCCTCGCTGAGGCCGCCCAAGGGCTACTACTGCAGTAGATGACCGCTACCTACGGATTACGGCGCGGAGGAACCGTGACAGCAACGCCACCATGTAGAATAATGCTTTTCGTGCAGCCACAGGACATCTTATTGCAACTTAAACAGTGCGCAATATGTTGCATGTTGCTCAACTTCACTCCCGGCGTCCATGGCGAGGTCCATCTTTGCAACCACAACACCATGCAGCGCGGTACAGATGGACCTAACAACATGCTGAATGGTCCGCTGAGAACTGACATCAGGTTCTCTTCACCGATGAGTTTCGCATATGCCTTCAACCAGACAATCGTTGCAGATGTGTTTGGAGGCAACCCGGTCAGCCTGAACGCCTTAGACACACCGTCCATCGAGTGCAGCAAGGTGGAGGTTCCCCGATGTTTTTGGTGTGGCATTATGTAGGGCCAACGTACGTCGCTGGTGGTCTTGGAAGGCACCGTAACGGCTGTACTATACGTGAATGCCATGTTCCCACCGATAGTGCAACAGCAGCATACTGGCGAGGCATTCGTCTTCATGGACGCCATTCGCGCCCCTATCGTGCCCATCTTGTCAATGACGTCCTTCAGGGTGACGACATCGCTCGACTAGAATTTGTAAATTTGTTGTAATATCTTACGGGACCAAACTGATTAGGTCGTCGGTCCGTAAGCTTACACACTGCTTCATCTAACTTAAACTAACTTACGCTATGGACAAAACACACACCCATGCCCGAGGGAGGACTCCAACCTCCGACGGGGAGAGCCGCGTATACCGTGACAAGATGTTTCAGACCGCGTGGCTACACCACGCGGCCAGCTCGACTAGAGTGGCCAGCATGTTCTCCAGGCATGAACCCTATCGAACATGCCTCGCTGAGGCCGCCCAAGGGCTACTACTACAGTAGATGACCGCTACGCCACCATGTGTTTGGACGACGTGATCCACCAACCACTCTGAGGGATCTACGCGAATCGCCGTTGAGGAGTGGGACAAATTGGACCAACAGTGCTTTGATGGATTTGTGGATAGCATGCGATGACGAATACAGGCATGCATCAATGCAAGAGGACGTGCTACTGCGTATTAGAGGTAGTAGTGTGTACTTCCGTCTGGGCCACCACCTCTGAAGGTCTCGCTGTATGGTGGTACAACATGCTGTGCATGGTTTTCATGAGCAAAAAAAGGGCGGAAATGATGTTTATGTTGATCTCTATTCCAATTTTCTGTACAGGTTCCGGATCCCTCGAAGCTAGGTGATGGAAATCTTTTTTGATGTGTGTGGATTGAAGCAGCGAGAAAATTTATACCTAGTCGAGGAATCGAACCTGACTCTCCTACGTACTGGGCAGCTGCATTAGCCACTAACCCACCTTGTCACAGGTGTTAGCATAGCTGCGCGGATTATCCTGGTACAAAGTTTCACTCGCTGCTGCTGTCTATATACATAAAATCATTTCTATATGAGACTAGTAAGTCTCTGAGAAGGTGTCATCCCGTTCATATAAGTACCTGCACCTGGGTCTCAGGGTGGATCCCCCATTTCCAATCTATAGTGATTTGCTATTACAGACCATGGAGGGCCTCGGCAGTTCCTTTGTGTGAAAGGGGCAATTTAAAGTAGACTGGGGCGCCACTGAGAATTTAGATCGAGAAGTGAGGCGTGCCAGGATAATCAGTGCAGTTGTGTGAGCAGCTGTGACAAGGTGCCTTAGTGGGTAATGCACCGGCCCAGTAAGCAGGAGACCCGAGTTCGATTCCCGGCCTTGGTACAGAGTGTCACTCGCTGCTTCTGTCTATATACATACATTCCATGTATGGTAATAGGGGGAAAGAGTTTGAAGCAATCAGACTTAGTGTAGCATAGGATCTGTCGTATATATCAAAGTTCATCAATTTGCATTCGCAGAAAATGCAAATTATATCCTCCTTCTCACACACTTTTTTCGAGTGGCCTGAGGCGCCTTGACACGGTCCGCGCGGCTCCCCCAGTCGGAGGTTCGAGTCCTCCCTCTGGCACGGGTGTGTGTGTTGCCCTTAGCGTAAGTTAGTTTACGTTAGGTTAAGTAGTGTGTAATCTTAGGCGACAGCAGTTTGGTCCCATAAGACCTTATCAAAAATTTTAAAAAAAAATCCTTTTTGCAGTCATAAATGGACACTTATAAAAAGTTGTGAAATTAATGTCACTGAAAATGAATGCAATAACATAATGCCGTACACCAACGAACGGTTCATGGCAAAAACGTTTTCATAAAATTTTGACAAGAATCAGTAATTCAGTTCACTATCTCTCTTAGGACTCTGCAAACTATGAAACATTAAGTTCAAACAAAGAATTAAATAGAGTTCGGTTCATAGAAGTATTGTTAATCACAACCTAGTATTATCTGTACGCCAAACTGAATATGATGGAAGCATTTTGTAAGTATTATGTCTGGTTCTTATCATTTGGTAGAGATCTCTTAGACACACGCTATTCTGGCAATTGTTTGATTAGTTTATTAATGTCCTTTGTCATTACTGTTGTTGATTTTGTCTCGAAAATGGTAGAAATCATGAATACAATATTATATTGAAAAACACCCTTTGCAGTTTTCAAGAGCTTAACATTGCGGCAACTGTCCCTACTCCACTGGAGAGTATTTCCGCAGAAACCCTTTACGTTATTGTTTGTGGTAATGACAAAATTAATATTAGCTTCCTAATAAAGTAATCTTTCGCAAAGAAAAGCCATTTCCTTGTAATACACTTAAATGAAAGGCATGTGGTTGAGGCCCTCCCACGTCCCTGGAACTACTGTCTGCAAAATCTTAGGAACACAGCATGCTTCTCACAATGTGGGAACGGTTTATAATATCCCATTTTCTGTGTTGATTAAAAATATTTCGAGGGCAGAATGGTTCCTACATTACGAGAACTATTTATATTATCCGCTTTTGCATGCTTTTGGTTCTGTCCACTGCAATGTGGTCAAAGAAATTCCAATAAAATGGTATGGCTTGCTCAAAGACCAATCTCAAACTCATCGAATATGAACCTGCTTGAAGGACTTCTTAATTTAGTCATCATGCACAGCTGCTTTTTAAAAGTATATCTAAATATCACGACGAACGTATCATTAATGTCATCATTCCTTTCTTCCAGCAAAGACTACGGCATATTCCGTGCTGGATCTGATTTCCTTCATCATGAATGTTACTGTCGCCGACATAGTTAGCATGGTAAGTGAACATAACCTGTCAAAGAGTAACTGCCTAGTTTCGAGGGTTGCCTATAAAGTAATACACCGCATTTTTTCCTTCAGCAGTTCTTTATTGAACAGAATATGAATAACACACACGAAAGAATGGTGTTTTATCTACACGTCCTATTTTTCGACTTAATCTTTATCCCATTCTATGGAGCGTGTAAGCCCTACCGGTACCAACCCTTGTCCTGTGGCGGAGCCAGTGCTTCGCTGTGTCGATCACCTCCTCATCGTCCTCAAAATTTCCACGAACGGCATCATTTAATGGTCCAGACGAGTGGAAGTCGGAGTGTGCTAAGTCAGGTGCGTCAGGTGTAATGGTCTCCCCGACCGTTGCAAATCGCCGAGCTCCGCCGAACCGCCTTCTGATGACCTCACCCTGCGTACCCAGCGAGTAACTGCACTGCTGTCGTCAGCAGATGCTCCATTGACTTTGCACAAGCGTTTATGAATATTCCCCACAGTTTCTTTCTATGCAGTGAGAAATTCAATGACGGCACGCTGGATGTAACGTACATAACCTACAGGCGCCATTTTGAAACTGTCCTGCAGCTACGCTATCTGTCGGAAGTGACAGAAACTTGGCACGTTCACGCCGGAGACTTCGAAAAACAAATACGTACCGTTTCGCATTAGTAGCATAGTTTCCGGCTGAGAAGAAAAATGCGGTGCATTACTTTCTGGGCAACCCCCGTACTTTACTGAAAGGGGCGATCAAAATGGTTCCTTTAGAGAGCTTTGCAGCAACGCCTACGGAATGTAGCACGAATCTGATGCGGGTGTATAAGCACCGATATTTACGCAAGGGACTAGTGTGGCATTTATGACTTGCCGACGCACTTGCGATAAATGCGGATAGGTGAACTATAGCGACGTTATTACCAAATGCAAACAGGACAAACGTGCTGTAATTTTTTTCTTAGCCGTGGAGGGACAAATACGGGTATGGAGCAGCATGTATGTCGAACACCACCGTTGTGGAATGATGCGCCAACTTTCGTGATGGTCGCGATTCGACGCAAAGGCCGGCCGATCTGGAAGGCCAGACTCATCAATTGTGCCATTTTAAGTGGGAGATACTCGCGTAACCCTTCCCTTCCCCCCTCCCTCCCAATCATAGTCATGATGATCACCCCTCTGGTGCCTTACAAAAAGCCTTGCAGGGCCGACAGTTCCTGTCAGACGAGCATACACAGCAGGCAATTAAGGACCACTTCACGCAGCAAGACACGGTGTTTGCCACACACGTATCTTCAACCTACTGCGTCGGTGGGATAGTTGCCTTAGTGCTAAAGTCGATTACGCCACATTGGCATACCAATTCTGAACTGCACGGCCTTCGAAGGGAACCTTTTCGATCGCTGGTCATACTTTTGTACTACTAATTTTTCAGGATACATTCCAAGGAATTAAGGCTCATGCTAGATACGAGTTTCTGTGTCTATTCGTTGAAAGAGGCTGAGCAGCAGCTGAATTCAGTACGAAGATATTAATAGTTACTATTAGTATTATTATTATAATTATTATTACTTTTACTGCATTCTTCAATTAGAACAGCAAATTTTTGTATGCATTCAACCAAAATATACAGATGAGCAGTTATGTACGTTACATGCACATTCAACAGCCCACGAATGTCAGCACACACAATCCAGTGGAAGGCCTCGTCACCCATAGCTGTATACTAAAAACAAAGAAAGCGCAACTTATAAATACATGCTCAGCGTATGTTCACATTTGCAAGTCCATTTGTGAAGTGAATGTAAAATGACTCGTTCCATATCATTTCACCCCGAATTTTAATCTCCATCGTGAATGTATCTTTTATTTCCGTCATTGTTGCTTCCGTGTGCAGATCGAACAGCAGGGGCGAAAGGCTGCATCCCTGTCTTACACCCTTTTCAATCCGAGCACTTCCCGTCTTAGCGTCCTCTCTTGGCTCTTATACATACTGTACATTACCCATCTTCCACTATAGCTTACTGCTACACAAGTGAAATGAATCGCGTGTCAGTACAGCTACGACGGTTTTCATTAATCATTAACAGTATCTGACGTGTCAGCTTCCCCTACCGGTGAAACTGGTCACGACGCACAGACGGTGACCTTACGATTTCCAATTTAACCAGGTTTAACCAAACCAAGCAATGTTACGCACTGCTAAGACACTGGACAAGCATTCGGGAGCACGACGGTTCAGATGTCCATGCATACTGAAATTTTCCATTGTTTCCATAACACAAGGCGAATGCCAGTGCGGTCGCTTTGAAAATGGAAGCTCGTTTTCTTCTTGATCTAGCCCCGAAATGACCTTCTGCTCCGTCTGTAGTCACGAGACGTCGTTCGCAGTCTTTCTTATGGGCGTAATCTAGAGTGGCGTATGGAATATTTCATGTAAGAGTATCAAGCGATGCGCTGGTATGTTCTGTTAATTCGTGTTACTTACGTTTAACATTAAGATACGTTCAACACTAACATTGTTATCCGCAGTGAATGCGAAGAAGAATTGCAAAAAACAAAACAAAAAAAAAAAAAAAAAAAAAAAGGCTCTGAGCACTATGGGACTCAACTCCTGTGGTCATTAGTCCCCTAGAACTTAGAACTACTTAAACCTAACTAACCTAAGGACATCACACACATCCATGCCCGAGGCAGGATTCGAACCTGCGACCGTAGCAGTCGCACGGTTCCGGACTGTGCGCCTAGAACCGCGAGACCACCGCGGCCGGCGAAGAATTGCAGACTCTGTGCTGTGGAATGAACTGCGTTGTGAGTACCTAAAATGGATTGAGGGTAGACCGGAAGCAGACAAACGTAATGATAAGTAGTAGAAATCAGAATAGCGAGAAACTTTACATCAAAATTGGCGGTCACAAAGTAGAGGATGTTAAGGAATTCTGCTGCTTTGGAAGCAAATTACCCATGACGGACGAAGTAAGGACGACATAAAAAGCAGACTAGCGCAGGCCGCTGTGGCCGAGTGGTTCTGGGCGCTTCAGTCCGGAACCGCGTGACTGCTACAGTCGCAGGTTCGAATCCTGCCTCGGGCATGGATGTGTGAGATGTCCTTAGGTTAGTTAGGTTTAAGTAGTTCTAAGTTATAGAGGACTGATGACCACAGATGTTAAGTCCCATAGTGCTCAGAGCCATTTCTTTTATTGGTATGAAACAAAGGACTTAATTGGAGGAAGAAAATTCTGAAAATGTATGATTCGAGCATAGCATTGCATGTTAGTGAATCACGAACAGTGGGGAAACAAGGACAGAAGAGAATAGAATCATTTAAGATGTGGTGCTATAGAAGGACAATGAAAATTAGGTGGAGTTATCTCACAAGGAATGAGGAGATTCTCCGCACAATCGGCGAGGAGAACAGCATGTGGAAAATATTGAAAATAAGAGGGGAAAGAGTGGTAGAAAATATGTTAAGATATCAAGGGATAACAGCATGGTAGTTAAAGGAGCTGCAGAAGGCAAAAACTGTAGGGAAAGGCAGAGACAGGAATGTATTGGATATACGTGCTACCCTCAAACGAAGAGTTTCGCACAGGTAAAGAATTCGTGGCGGGCAACGTTAAACAAGTCAGAAGACTGACGACAAATAAATAAAAAGATAAATACGTCAATAAGTTTTAAAAAAATAGAAACTTTCTCTGAGAGTTCGGCCATATCGTTTTGTGACGCCCTGTATCTGCTTCTAAAGCCACAATACTGAGGAAGTTACTTCACACCGGTGTTAGTCTCTGCCTATGGCATTCCATTCGCATATGGAGTGGGAGAAAACCGACTACAATTCGATAAATATTCCAATGTCTCCCGAAGTCTATCGCGGTTCCTGCACGAGATACGGCATGGACGAACCTGCCTCAGATTACATTACCAGAAATCACAGAGAATCCACTTATTTCGTTAGCACAAGACAAACTGTTTGTAGAGAAAATACAAATTATTACGGAAAAATGAATTGCTAACATTCAAACAAAACTCTTCGTACTTCTCATTTACCTCGTGATATTGCAGGAGTTGTTTTCCCCAATATTTCGGAGAAAAAAGCACACACGCAAACTCCCACTCTATAGGAGTGGGTCATTTCTCGGCAACTATACTCACAGATCCGGACGAGTGCGCGCTCTTCATAGGCATGCAGGCCATGGACTCACCTGGGAAGAAAAAACAACGTAATTATTGTACAAGTCTTAATTGATCAACTAAAATTTAACTTTCATAATCAGGTACAATGATCAGATTTAAATGGCTGGTCAACAGAGCGATATGATTAAATCGGTTTGTTCAGTATGCAAAATGTTCGAAAATCCTATAGGAGCTTACATTAAGGATTAGATAGGCGTATAACAAAGATCGTCTGAGTGGTTTTTACTCTTAAGACCTGCACGTTGCCATGAGCAACGTAAATCGGCTGATCGTCGTTGCGCTCATAGCGCCTTTCTCATTGTCAACGCAGGGATGCCCCCGTTTTGGCGTTACAGATGTAGTACAACTCCACGCGGCGGGGAATAGTTGGTGATGTTCTGTCCCTAACATTTCTCTGCCGTTGTTGCCTGCATTGACGACTGTTCCCGCACATTGCACCTAAAACCAGAGGAAGGAAGTTGTCGCATCCAACAATGAGACCTCTTCTCCCATACACCTTTTCTTTTCTTTCCCTATGAGTCTTCAGCCTTCTCATTGGTTTGATGCGGGCCGCCACAAATTCCTCTCCTGTGCCAACCTATTCATCTGAGAGAAGCACTTCAAACCTACGTCTTCAATTACTTGCTGGATGTCTTCCTCTGTAGTTTCTATGCTCTACAGCTTCCTCTAATACCGTGGGAGTTATTCCCTGAAGTCTTAACAGAGGTACTATCATCCTGTTACTTCTTCTTGTCGGTGTTTGCCACATACTGCGCAGAACCTCCTCATTTCTTATCAGTCCACCTAATTTTCAACATTCCTCTGTAGCATCACTTCCCAAAACTTTTGATTCTCTTCTGTTACGGTTTTTCCACAGTCCAAGTTTCACTACCATACAATACTGTGCTACAAACGTACATTCTCAGGAATTTCTTCCTCAAATTAGGACTTATGTTTGATACTAGTATACTTCTGTTGGCCAGGAATGCTCTTTGTGCCAGTTGTAGTCTGCTATTGATCTCTACTTCGTGACCATCAATCCTGATCTTAAGTTTCTTGCTGTTCTCATTTCTGCTGCTCCTCATTACTTTGGCCTTTCTTCGATTTATTCTCAAGCCATTTTCTGTATTCATTACATTGTTCATTCCTTTCAGCAGATCATGTAATTCTTCACTTTCACTCAGGATAGCAATTTCATCAGCGAATCGTTTCATTGATATTCTTTCGCCTTGAATTTTAATGCCACTCTCGAACCTTTCTGTTACTTCCGTCATTGCTTCCTCGATTTACAGATTGAGCAGTACAGGCGAAAGACTATACCCCGTCGTACATCCTTTTTAATTCGACTACTTCGTTCTTGGTCGTCTACTCTTATTATTCCCTCTTGGCTCTTATTCATATTGTATATTACCGTCTTTTCCTATAGCTTATCCCTATTTTCCCAGAATTTCGAACATCTTGCACCATTTGACACTGTCGAACGATTTTTCCAGGTCGACGGATCCTATAAACGTGTCTTGATTTTCCTTTAGTCTTGCTTCCATTATCAGCCGCAACGTCAGAATTGCGTCTCTGGTGCCTTTACCTTTGCTAAAGACAAACTGATCGTCATCCCACACATCTTCAGTTTTCTTTTCCATTCTTCTGTATATTCTCGTTGTCAGCGCCTTGAATGCATGAGCAGTTAAACGGATTGAGTGATAATCCTCGCACTTGACAGCTCTCGCAGTGTTCGGAATTGTGTGGATGATATTTTCCGACAGTCAGATGATATGCTGCCAGACTTTTACCATATCTTTATCGATTTCTTCACTTTTTCATGCAGCCATTCCATCGTAGCTTCCCTGCACTTCCTACTTATTTCGTTCCTCAATAGCATGTATTTCTGTATTCCTGAATATCCATCTTCACTTTTATACTTCCTTCTTTTATCAGTCAATCAAAGCATTTCTTCTGTTGTATTGTATTGTATGAAACTCGGGACCTATAAACGACGGAGAGACTTCGTCCCTGCCGTAGCCTTCAGTGGTTCACAAACCCACACCATAATACAGCAGTCCATTCACCCCACCGCCGCCCCACACCGAACCCAGGGTTATTGTGCGCTTCAGCACCCAGTTGACCCCCCCCCCCCAGGAATGTCTCACACCAGATGAGTGTAACCCCAATGTTTGCGTGGTAGAGTAATTATGGTGTATGCGTACGTGGAGAAAGTGTTTGTGTAGCAATCGCCGACGTGTGCAGCTGAGGCACAATAAAGGGAACCAGTCCACATTCGCCGAGGCAGATGGAAAACTCCCTTAAAAACCATCAACAGACTGGCTCGCACACGGGATCCTCCAGGCGGATTCGTGCCGGGGACCGGCACGCCTTCCGGCCCGGAAAGCAGTGCGTTAGTCCGCACGGCTAACCGGGCGGGCCATTTCTTCTGTTACCCATTGTCTCTTCGTAGTTGCCTTCTTTGTACCTATGTTTTTCCTTCAAACTTCTGTGATTGCCCTTGTTAGAGATGTCCATTCCTTTTCAACTAAACTGCCTACTGAGCTATACCTTACTGCGGTAGCTATAATCTTAGAGACCTTGAAGAGTATCTCATCATTCCTTAGTACTTCCCCACCCCACTTCTTTCCGCATTGATTCTTCCTGACTAATCTCTTAAACTTCAGCCTACTCTTCGTCACTACTACATTGTGATCTGAGTCTATTTCTGCTCCTGGATGCGCCTTACAACCCAGTATGGAATATGCAAATGATGTAATCGGTCTGAAATCTTTCCGCAACTTCCAGCCTTTTCCAATTGCAACTCTTCCTCTTGTGTTTCTTGAACAGAGTATTCGCTATTAGTAACTGAAATTTATTACAGAACTCAATTAGTCTCTCTGCCTTCCCGTTCCCGTTAAGAATCCCATTTCTCCCATAACACTTTCTTCTACTCCTTCCTCTGCAATCGCATTCCAACCGCCCATGGCTATTACATTCTTTCCCATTACGTACTGAATTACACGTTCAGTATCCTCACACGCTCCCTCTGTCTCTTCATCTTCAGCTATCGACGTCGTCATGTGTAACTGAACCATCATGGTCAGTGTAGGTTTGCTGTCTATTCTATATCTACATCTACATGATTACTCTGCAATTCACATTTTAAGTGCTTGGCAGAGGGTTCATCGAACCACAATGACACTATGTCTCTACCATTCCACTCCTGAGCAGCGCGCGGGAAAAACGAACACCTAAACATTTCTGTTCGAGTTCGGATTTCTCGTATTTTATTTTAATGATCATTCCTACCTATGTAGGTTGGGCCCAACAAAATGTTTGCGCATTCGGAAGAGAAATGTTGGTGATTGAAATTTCGTAAATAGATCTCGCCGCGACGAAAAACGTCATATCTGCCACACTCTCTCCCCTATTACATGATAATACAAAACGAGCTGCCCTTTTTTGCACCCTTTCGATGTCCTCCGTCAATCCCACCTGGTAAGGATCCCACATCGCGCAACAATATTCGAACAGAGGACGAACGAGTGTAGTGTAAGCTGTCTCTTTAGTGGACTTGCATCTTCTAAGTGTCCTGCCAATGAAACGCAACCTTTGGCTCGCCTTCCGAACAATATTATCTATGTGGTCTTTCCAACTGAAGTTGTCCGTAATTTTAACCCTCAGGTACTTAGTTGAATTCACAGCCTTGAGAACTGTACTATTTATCGAGTAATCGAATTCCAACGGATTTCTTTTGGAATTCATATGGGTCGCCTCACACTTTTCGTTATTTAGCGTCAACTGCCACCTGCGACACCATACAGCAATCTTTTCTAAATCACTTTGCTACTGATACTGGTCTTCGGATGACCTTACTAGACGATAAATTACAGCATCATCTGCGAACAATCTAAGAGAACTGCTCAGATTGTCACCCAGGTCATTTATATAGATCAGGAACAGCAGAGGTCCCAGGACGCTTCCCTGGGGTACACCTGATATCACTTCAGTTTTACTCGATGATTTGCCGTCTATTACTACGAACTGCGAACTTCCTGAACGGAAATCACGAATCCAGTCGCACAACTGAGACGATATCCCATAGACTAGCAGCTTGATTAGAAGTCGCTTGTGAGGAACGGTGTCAAAAGCTTTCCTTTGCCTCCTGCCACACCATACAGCAATCTTCTGTCTATTCTGATAAGAGCAGCCTTATTACTGAACTACTTACAGTAACAGACACTCTGTCTTACCTTCTTGTTCATAATGACTCCTACTCCTGTTACACCATTTTCTGCTGCTGTTTATATTACCTTGTACTCATCCTAGCAGAAATCGTTGTCTTCTTCCAATTTCAAACGGTTCAAATGGCTCTGCGCACTATGGGACTTAACGTCTGAGGTCATCAGTCCCCTAGAACTTAGAACTACTTAAACCTAACTAACCTAAGGACATCACACACATCCATGCCCGAAGCAGGATTCGAATCTGCGACCGTAACGATCGCGCTGTTCCAGACTGTAGCCTTTCCATTACATTTCACTGCCTCCACTGTATGTAGATCAAGCCTTTGTATTTCCGTTTTCAGATTTTCTAGCCTATTTACGACGTTCAAGCTTCTGACATTCCACGCTCCGATTCGTAGAACGATATCCTTCCGTTGGTTATTCAGTCTTTTTCTCATCGACACCTCCCCTTTGGCAGTCCCTACGGGAGATCATAACGGGGGACTATTCCGGAATCTTTTGACAGTGGGAAGATCATCATCCCACAATTTCAGCTATAGGCCACAAGTCCTGTGGGTACACATTATGTGTCTTTAATTCACTAGTTTTCAATTGACTTCTGCATCCTCATGCCCTTGATCATCTCGCATTCTTACGCCTTTAGGGACAATTTCCCACCTCAGGAGCCAGAGAGTGCCCTGATCCCCTGCCTGCTCCTTCGTCCTCTTTGAAGAGGCAGTTGGCAAAATGAGACTGACTTTTTATGCCGGATGTCTGCGGCCGCCAATGCTGACTTTTATTCAAAATTTAAGCGGTGGCAGGGACCGAACCCCGGACCAAAGACGTTTACATTATTATTCAGAGACACTACCCCTATTGTTTGTTGTATTTGGTCGTAGGGACGGCACATGACATCCCTTGAAGTTCGCTATTGATCCCTTCACTCAGTTTTCTACTACAGAGACCAGTCAGCTCTCTGACCGTACCGGCTCCCCTGCATCACACACTACAACTGCATAATGTCACTGAAGCCACAAGTTACACTCGAGCTCGGCAGAATCAATCTCAGTCTCACTTGTAACCGTAAGTTTCTTTGATAGAAAGTGCCAAATGTGCAAATGTGACGTCATCTGAAACACAGCTACAGCGATTACAGAGTTAGAATTTGTATCAGTCTTTGATCACAACGATTTTTTTTAAAACTGAGATAACTGCTGTTTCGATCTAGGAAAAACGAAAAGACGTTCATACAAAATTGTTTTACCATCTTGCATCCCACCCTCTTGTATTTATCCACATTCTTTTTGTATCTTGTAGCCCGATATATGAAGATGAACATAATCGATAAAATGATGAAATTTCTGCAGGTAAATGGTATTTAATATTACTGTACCGTAGACCAAGCATTTTCGGTCTCTCGGACAATAAGTTTAGCGTGCTGTTACTAGTTCATCAACAGGGGAAATTATCTGACGGCATTGGGGAGTATTCAGCGGAAATTCTGTACGTCATGATCAGGACCCGCAAGTTGGGGCCGTTACGATGAACGCAGCGAGCAACTAAAGGCGATACGTGAGTAGATTTTCGGTTATACCATTAGACTCGGTAGTTTGCATACTAGGGCCTCTTACCTCAAATACATTCACCCTTCTCCATCATCCCTGAAAGTTCGTAACGTCATCATGGAATCACCCTATATAAAACTATTTCGTAACGTTCTACCTCCGAAACGTCAGAAAATAGCTTTTCATATCGCCCACAACCTCTCAGCCAGCAAGTTTTAATTGAAGGGAACAGAGGCCGTTGAAAGCCTGCATTGTATGTGTAAGACCCTTCCTTATACACCTCATGATGTTGCGTAACATATATAAAGTAGAATCTTTCACGACTGACAATGCATGATTGCTGCTTGTTTATTATTTCGGACTATACCAAATGGAATACCAATTTTAAGGTGCATAACAATGGATGACAAAAAGATGCGGATTTTCATTAGATTTATACTAGCATATACAGGGTGTTACAAAAAGGTACGGCCAAACATTCAGGAAACATTCCTCACACACATATAAGAGAAAAGGTATTATGTGGACATGTGTCCTAAAACGCTTAATTTCCATGTTAGAGCTCATTTTAGTTTCTTTAGTATGTTGTATCACGTTGGAATGAAGCCTCATCCGTAAAGAGAACAAATGAGGATTGACACATTGTTTGCAGAAGTGTACCCGTGGAGGCCAATCAGCTGCTGATAGTGCCTGCACACGCTGTACATGGTACGGAAACAACTGGTCCCCGTAGCATTCTCCATACAGTGACGTGGTCAACGTTACCTTGTACGGCAGCAACTTCTCTGACGCTGACATTAGGGTTATCGTCAACTGCACGAAGAATTGCCTCGTTCATTGCAGGTGTCCTCGTCGTTCTAGGTCTTCCCCAGTCGCGAGTCATATGCTGGAATGTTCCGTGCTCCCTAAGATGCCGATCAATTGCTTCGAACGTCTTCCTGTCGGGACACCTTCGTTTTGGAAATCTGTCTCGATACAAACGTGCCGCGCCACGGCTATTGCCCCGTACTAATCCATACATCAAATGGGCATCTGCCAACTCCGCATTTGTAAACATTGCACTGACTGCAAAACCACGTTCGTGATGAACAATAACCTGTTGATGCTACGTACTGATGTGTTTGATGCTAGTACTGTAGCGCAATGAGTCGCATGTCAACACAAGCACCGAAGTCAACATTACCTTCGTTCAATTGGGCCAACTGGAGGTGAATCGAGGATGTACAGTACATACTGACGAAACTAAAATGAGCTCTAACATGGAAATTAAGCGTTTCCGGACACATGCCCACATAACATGTTTTCTTTATTTATGTGTGGGGAATGTTTCCTGATAGTTTGACCGTACCTTTTTGTAATACCCTGTATAGTAATGTGATGTAATAATTTGTGTTTGCCTTGTTTTACAGAAGTTGGTAATGCCATAAGGTAGGCCCGAAGCATGTTGAGTTAAGTAAATCACACATTTTCGCCAGCTGGTGTGTAGTTATCTGCTTTCTCATGTCGTGGTACAGTTGTACGATGGCTCCACAACAATTAACGAATCACTGTCTACACAGGACGACATTGAGAACTTCTTACGTTAGCCAAATTACAAACACATACATCAATAGTTTTCGAACAACACTTTATGTTTAAACGCATGGTGCAGAAAACAAATATTGGCTCTGAGGCATGCGTGCATATTGACTTGCAATGTGTCCAGATCACCAAATAAAATCAAAAAAATTAGGAAGATCTGAAAGGACAAGACCGTCTGTTTCCCAGGGTGGGTTTTTCACAGCACTCCTGAGCAACACCAACACGTGGTGGACTGTCCCCTTATTCAGATGCAAGCTTGAATCCGTCGTGCCGTCTATTAAACCAAAATGCCAGAACTGCTCCATAATGTCCCGCTCTTCAGTGGCGATTCTGGTAAGTCGCGCAGAGCACGTGTTCCTTGGCGACGTCCAAAATCAGACCGTTCCAGTTACATGTTAGATTGTGTTTATGTCCGGGAAGATTTAGGCCGCATCATTCCAGTGACCCTTAGCATGTTACAGGAACGTGCTGACCAGTACAACGTGATGAGTATGAGTGTTATCATATACCAAGATAAACCTATCACCAAAATGTTGGTGATAAGGTCCCACTACTGGTTGCAGAATCTCATCCCTGTAGCGAAGAGTAATAACATTGCTGCCAACAGCCACGAGAGACGTACGGTAGCCCGATGTAATGCCACCCTACAACATCACTCCACCAGCATCCTCTGGCACATTTGGGACACAATGTTGGAGGCGTTCGATATTACAGAGTTCTATTCACACACGATGTCCGCGATTGTCAGTGTGCTAATAGATCTGAGTTTCGCCTGTAAGAAACAAATGGCCCCATCTTGGGGCGACTACTCTGCATTATTTCTTTCCCGTCTGTGTTGTCGTGTACGACGTGCTACTCACCGTGGTGGTCGGGAATGGAGATTGGCACATGCAAACGGTTCCTAACAGTCTGATGCGGTACATCACGTCCTCTAGCCTTTGCGAGCGCCGAATTTATTTCTGAAGCATTCAACCCACCCGTTCCTTTGACTCTAAAACCGTAGACATCGATCATCCTGTGTACATGTCGAACGTGGCCAGCCGAAGTTGCCGTGCGGTTCTAGGCGCTGCAGTCTGGAACCGCGAGACCGCTGTGGTCGCAGGTTCGAATCCTGCCGCGGGCATGGATGTGTGTGATGTCCTTAGGTTAGTTAGGTTTAACCTGTTCTAAGTTATAGGGGACTAATGACCTCAGAAGTAGAGTCCCATAGTGCTCAGAGCCATTGGAACAATTTTTTGTCGAAGGTGTGCGGCCTGTGCTGTGTAAGTTCTCAACATCACCTGTCAATTGGATCCTATTCCATGTCCTTCCTACATCACTTTGATTATGCTGCACACGTCGATCAACTTCTCTGAGGCATCTGTAATGTGCCCCCACTGGTGACTTACTTTTAACCTAAATACGGCATTCTACTGGTACGTACCGCTCATGGTAACTGTGTGTACACTACTGGCCATTAAAATTGCTACACCGCGAACATGACGTGCTACAGACGCGAAATTTAACCGACAGGAAGAAGATGATGTGATATGCAAATGATTAGCTTTTCAGAGCATTCACAAAAGGTTGGCGCCGGTGACGACACCTACAGCGTGCTGACATGAGAAACGTTTCCCACCGATTTCTCATAGACAAACAGCAGTTGACCGGCGTTACCTGGTGAAACGTTGTTGTGATGCCTCGTTTAAGGAGAAGAAATGCATACCATCACGGTTCCGACTTTGATAAAGGTCGGATTGAAGCCTATCGCGATTGCGGTTTATCGCATCGCGACATTGCTGATCGCGTTGGTCGAGATCGAGTGGCTGTTAGCAGAATATGGAATCGGTGAGTTCAGGAGGGTAATGTGGAACGCCGTGCTGGATCCCAACGGCCTCGTATCACTAACAGTCGAGATGACAGGCATCTTATCCGCATGGCTGTAACGGATCGTACAGCCACGTCTCGATCCCTGAGTCAACAGATGGGAACGCTTGCAAGACAACAACCATCTACATGAACACTTCGACAACGTTTGCACAAGCATGGACTGTCAGCTCGGAGACTCTGGCTGCGGTTACCCTTGACGCTTCATGATAGACAGGAGCGCCTGCGATGGTGTCCTCAACGACAAACCTGGGTGAACGAATGGCAAAAAGTCATTTTTTCGGGTGAATCCAGGTTCTCTTTACAGCATCATGATGGTCGCATCCGTGTTTGGCGACGTCGCGGTGAACGCACACTGGAAGCGTGTATTCGTCATCGCCATACTGGCGTATCACACGGCGTGATGGTATGGGGTGCCATTGGTTACACGTCTCGGTCACCTCCTGTTCGCACTGACGGCACTTTGAACAGTGGACGTAACATTTCAGATGTGTTACGACCCGTGGCTCTACCTTTCATTCGGTCCCTACGAAACCCTACATTTCAGCAGGATAATGCACGACTGAATGTTGCAGGTCCTGTACGGGCCTTTCTGGATACAGAAAGTCTTCGACTGCTGCGCTGGACAGCACATTCTCCAGATCTCTCACCGACTGAAAATGTCTGGTCACGGGTGGCTGAGCAACTGGCTCGTCACAATACGCCAGTCACTACTCTTGATGAACTGTGGTATCGTGTTGAAGCTGCATGGGCAGCTGTACCTGTACACGCCATCCAAGCTGTGTTTGACTCAATGCCCAGGCCGTTATTACGGCCAGAGGTGGTTGTTGTGGGTACTGAGTTGTCAGGATCTATGCACCCAAATTGCGTGAAAATGAAATCACATGTGAGTTTTAATATAGTACACTCCTGGAAATGGAAAAAAGAACACATTGACACCGGTGTGTCAGACCCACCATACTTGCTCCGGACACTGCGAGAGGGCTGTACAAGCAATGATCACACGCACGGCACAGCGGACACACCAGGAACCGCGGTGTTGGCCGTCGAATGGCGCTAGCTGCGCAGCATTTGTGCACCGTCGCCGTCAGTGTCAGCCAGTTTGCCGTGGCATACGGAGCTCCATTGCAGGCTTTAACACTGGTAGCATGCCGCGACAGCGTGGACGTGAACCGTATGTGCAGTTGACGGACTTTGAGCGAGGGCGTATAGTGGGCATGCGGGAGGCCGGGTGGACGTACCGCCGAATTGCTCAACACGTGGGGCGTGAGGTCTCCACAGTACATCGATGTTGTCGCCAGTGGTCGGCGGAAGGTGCACGTGCACGTGCCCGTCGACCTGGGACCGGACCGCAGCGACGCACGGATGCACGCCAAGACCGTAGGATCCTACGCAGTGCCGTAGGGGACCGCACTGCCACTTCCCAGCAAATTAGGGACACTGTTGCTCCTGGGGTATCGGCGAGGACCATTCGCAACCGTCTCCATGAAGCTGGGCTACGGTCCCGCACACCGTTAGGCCGTCTTCCGCTCACGCCCCAACATCGTGCAGCCCGCCTCCAGTGGTGTCGCGACAGGCGTGAATGGAGGGACGAATGGAGACGTGTCGTCTTCAGCGATGAGAGTCGCTTCTGCCTTGGTGCCAATGATGGTCGTATGCGTGTTTGTCGCCGTGCAGGTGAGCGCCACAATCAGGACTGCATACGACCGAGGCACACAGGGCCAACACCCGGCATCATGTTGTGGGGAGCGTTCTCCTACACTGGCCGTACACCTCTGGTGGTCGTCTAGGGGACACTGAATAGTGCACGGTACATCCAAACCGTCATCGAACCCATCGTTCTACCATTCCTTGACCGACAAGGGAACTTGCTGTTCCAACAGGACAATGCACGTCCGCATGTATCCCGTGGCACCCAACGTGCTCTAGAAGGTGTAAGTCAACTATCCTGGCCAGCAAGATCTCCGGATCTGTCCCCCATTGAGCATGTTTGGGACTGGATGAAGCGTCGTTTTACGCGGTCTGCACGTTCAGCACGAATGCTGGTCCATCTGAGGCGCCAGGTGGAAATGGCATGGCAAGCCATTCCACAGGACTACATCCAGCATCTCTACGATCGTCTCCATGGGAGAATAGCAGTTTGCATTGCTGCGAAAGGTGGATATACACTGTACTAGTGCCGACATTGTGCATGCTCTGTTGCCTGTGTCTATGTGCCTGTGGTTCTGTCAGTGTGATCATGTGATGTATCTGACCCCAGGAATGTGTCAATAAAGTTTCCCCTTCCTGGGACAATGAATTCACGGTGTTCTTATTTCAATTTCCAGGAGTGTATATTTGTCCAACGAATACTAGTTTATCATCTGCATTTCTTCTTGGTGTAGCAATTTTAATGGCCAGTAGAGTATGTTCACAGCTATCTCTACTAGCGGCCTCCCGATGAATACAGGAACACACCTGCACGATTTGGGGGGGGGGGGGGGGGATGCAAAAATGTTTGTTGATGTGTGTGGCATGATATTCACACTACGCAGTTGTCACTGTCATTACAGTTTTTTTTTTTTTTTTTTCCATGACTGAACAGAGCGACTGGGATCTATTCTGCACTTCGGCTCCCTGGTACGTGGCCAACCACGTCTTACGGTCGGTGCCAATGCTACAGGCAGTCGTCTGGGAGGCACGGCAAGATGTCTGCCGTCTCCTCAAACTCTGCTCCTTGCTCACGCTGATCATGTTAAGTGAGTCCATAAAAGTCTAACTATGAGGAATAAAACGTGTCAAGTACTGCACACAGGATTAACTACATAACGAGTTTTCCATTTCTGTGCTATATTGCTGTCCAGTACGTTGAGAAATCTTTGACACCCACGAAACAGCATTTCGCTTTTGTGGCACCTTGTGCACTGAACTGTGGCGGGACAACACCGATAGAAGCGGGACATAAAGGCCATTCAACACTGACGGGTGATTCATACGTTTCAAACACTACTGAGAAACGAAAGCTACAGCAACCGTGACACATATCAGTGAGGTTATTTTGTTCAAAACTGACATTTAGAGAGCGTAACTTCTTTATGCAAACATGAAAACAGTGACCAATCATTGTTAACAACCCTTTGCATTCACACAAATAGCACTGCTACAGATTTCTAATTCACAGGCTGACCTGACGTCTGCCCACGTTTTTTGTAGTGTCCAGTAGGACTGCTGTTATTTTTAAAAAAATATCGGGAATCCGATACAACGATACATAAAAAGATTCGTTATCAGCTCCCGACATACAGGAAAAAGTATCGGTATATCGTAAAATCAACGGGAAAATTATCGACGTACCTGCCTATAAAAATAACTGCTGCACATTGTATATATATACTTCCGGTTTCAGAGCTGTATACTCAAGTATTGATTCATTATTAGATATTTTGTACATCAACAAGCTAGTAGCCTGCCTATTCCCCTTAGACCAAGAATTTAGAGAAAAACTAAGCGCGTTCACGCTTGGCTGCAACCGCTTTACTAAGAATAGCGACTGCATGTACGTGGCAAAACCCGGTTGGTCTGTTGTTCGGTTTCGTCACGTATCGGATTTGTCCGGAACACTTCGTGACGACCTCCCTATTTTTACATTTCTGCCAACGCCAGCGAGCAAGCAGTTGTAGTGTCAAAATGGCGTGTTCAAGTTAAACGTTGCACCGAGAGCCGATTACGCCAGCATTTCCCCTCACATGTCTCCGTGTGAATAAATAGCACACTAGTTCCTATAAATATTGTTTTCTTTTTTTTTTAACGCAACTGATATGCTATTTCTTCACATCGGAAATCATCTTATTCCACTCACACCGCCACCGCCCTGTGAATCGGACTATTTCCTTTGTACCACATATACTTGCTTCATACAGCTAAAGAGAAAGATTGGACGTGATGAAATCTAAAAACGTAGTGAGACTCCTTCACACAAGTAAAATTATGTTCTACTACAATTTCAAAGGAACAACTTTAAATGTTTACTGAAAATTGTGGAAAACATATACAATAAAAATATGGGCAATGGATACTGCCCTTTTGATATCGAGTTATCGATATACCGGTGAAAAACCATCTCCGATGTATATCGTTATCTTAGGGAGAAAATTTTGTACATCGATACGTCAAACGCTCTAGTGGTGATACCCTACAGGAACAAAAACAGTTCGAGAAACAGCCTTTTTAACGGTAGCATAAGTCGAGTTTTGAAAACATTCTACACTTGGTGTAGTGAACAATTATTACAAAACGAATTACTGGACCGATCTTGCTTATGAATGCCTGTGTTCATTATCTCTGCGATGTTCGACTTCACTATCAAATGCACAGCTGTCCTGGCTGCGTGCAGACAAGTGCAGAGACTTGTATACCCTCTGTGTTTCCTCCTGCCTCGTAACTCTCCTCGACCTTAACGCTCTTGCATGAACAACATGGCAGAAGCACCCGTTCCAATCAGAGAAAAGTTCTTTCTGTCCAACTCCATCGTTCAGCCACTTTCTCTCGAAGTCCTTCTCAGCAGCAAGAACGCAACTCTGGAATAATACCCCACAGTGTATTAGAGAACTGAATAACGTCTCTAGCTTCAGAAGACAATTAATGACATACCTACTAAGGACACAATAACGATTATCGTTGTCCTTGTACGCACTCATTACGCCTTTCCAACCACATCTTTTTTTACCCCAGCATTCTCACCTTGTTCAATCTCATTTCTCCAGAACTCGCTATTTGAGAAAACATCTGTTTTACAAACCTATATTTTTTAATATCTCTGTCATTATTTATATCATTGTCATTATTATTTTAAAGTTCGATTATTATTATTATTATTATTATTATTATTATTATTATTAGTGGCAGCAGCTACAGTAGTTCGAGTTCTATCAGTATTAACTTTATCAGCTCACAATCAGTATTATTTGCTCACATTTCCACTTCAAACACTCAAACCATTTGCCGGCCGTGGTGGCCGAGCGGTTCTAGGCGATGCAGTCTGGAACCGCGCTACCGCTACGGTCGCAGGTTCGAATCCTGCCTCGGGCATGGATGTGGTGGTGTCCTTAGGTTAGTTAGGTTTAAGTAGTTCTAAGATCTAGGGGACTGATGACCTCAGAAGTTAAGTCCCATAGTGCTCAGAGCCATTTGAAACATTTTTGAACTCAAACCATTTAATTTGTTATATTAAAGTTGTTATTTCGTAAATAACTATGACGGAAAAACAGTACTGTATGAGTGAAACCCTGGTCCGGTGCAGGGAAAAGTAGCCTATATTCGACCGTGACCTAATTTGTAGCACTGCTAGAAAATTCGTACGTCCTATACTACCCGACATCTAGTGAGGGCAGCGTGAACAGGAGGAAGAGAGGACAATCAACGTAAGTAGTACAAACTCCTGGTTACCTCAATCGCCTAATCTCTCATCCTGCGATTTTTTTTAAGGTCTTATGGGACCAAAGAGCTCTACTTAATCTAACTTAAACTGACTTACGCTATGGACAACACACACAACCCCATGCCTGAGGGAGGACTCGAACCTCCGACGAGGGGAGCCGCACGGCCGTAACAAGGAGCCTAAGACCGCGCGGCTACACAGCGCGGCCTGCGATTTTTTACTATGGCGCTTAGATGTACTCAAATAGACCTCACATTCTGGAACAGCTCCAGCAGAACACTAAAAAGGCTATAGCTGCTATATGTCAGGAGGAGTTGCTAGGCATTCCTCGATAAATCGAGCACACCGCTACATTCGACATCACCGGTGGCCGTCTCCTGCATATTCTGCGATATTCATTATCAGACGTCAGCCCAGCGTCAGTCTTATTGTAAATATTTTCCATGCCAGTTGCACACGGTTGTTCGAAATGAATACACGAGTTCTGTGCGCAAAGTGAAGAGTATGGAACGACAAGGAGTAGCTGAAGAACGGGTTGAACGAATCAGAGTTCTTCGCATTTGGCCTCAAAAAATCAGTTCGGAAAGGCAAGTTGTGAAGTAGCAGTTCCAGTGGCGTTCGTGTGGAGGGTTTTAAGGAGACGTTTACAGTTGCGCCCTTGCCCTCTGCAGTTCTTACAAGCTCTAAAGGCTACAGACTACGGTTCACGTGCCAACTTTGCAAACGGAATGTTGCTGCGTGTCGATGAATATTTTCTTGATCTTGTAGTCTTCAGTGGTGAATGGACATATCACCTAAATAGAACGTGAACTGTGGGAATCTGGGGGACAGAAAATGCCCACCAGATGGTATAGTTGTAACGATATTCCCCTAACTTGAATGCTTTTTGTACCAAATCCCGAATGGAGGATTATGGTCGTTTGTTTTTCGGTGAAGCAACTGTAACTGGTATTTCTTGCCTTGGTGCGCAATGACTAGGGCTCTTTGATGAACTGGAAGGAGCCGAAACACAGAACTTGATTTGGTAGCAAGATGGTGCACAGCCTCAGTAGCACAACCCAGTACGCGATTGGTTAAATGACGCTGTACCCGACCACTGGATGGCTGAAAGGGGCGTAGTGAGCGACCTTGTTTTCCACGATGCACAAGGTCGGACGCAATGTGATTCTTGGCTTTGCGGGTTCATAGAGGATCTCATGTATACCAGCCAGCCTCCCAGCCGATTAACGACGACGGCCGGTGGGACGGCCAGCCTGGATGTGGTTTTTAGGCGGTTTTCCACATCCTACTAGGCGAATACCAGATTGGGTCGCACGCCCCGCCTAAGTTAGACGACTCGCAGCCATTTGAAACACATTCACACTATTTCAAGATATACAATAGCAATTATTCCGAACACACTGATCAACGTTTGGGAAAAAATGGTTCAAATGGCTCTGAGCACTATGGGACTTAACATCTGAGGTCATAAGTCCCCTAGAACTACTTAAACCTAAGTAACCTAAGGACGTCACTCACATCCATGCCCGAGGCAGGATGCGAACCTGCGACCGTAGCAGTCGCGCGGTTCCAGACTGTAGCGCCTAGAGCCGCTCGGCCACCGCAGCCGGCGAACGTTGGGGAAGAACTCGCCCATCGACTCAATGGGTGACGAATGGTGCTCACATTGAACACTTGTAAGAAAAACTGCTTGGGTTGCTTTCTCACTCTATGCATTATTTATAATTGTAAGATAACTGTAATAAACGCTACCAATCCTTAAAAGCGGTATATTTTTTATGTTTTTATTTCACACATTTAGCTCTGTAGGATCAAACTAAGGAGCAAATCTCCAAGGCCATGGAACGTGTCAGTACATCAAATTACAAAATAAAATTAATAACAGATAGATTAATACGAACCCTAAAAAGGACACGCCATACGTTTATGTAAACGCAATCAACAACATAACAGAGAAATAGTTTAATTTTCCAAGGAACTCCTCTCCAGAATAGAAGGAGTTACCCATGAGGAAACTCTTCAGCTTCGAATTGAAAGCTTATTGAAAACGGATGCAGCAGTATACTGCACGCCTTTCTACACAAGAGTCAAGGAAGTGGGATCCAAATGCAGGTTATATTTCTGAATACAACTAACCGAATGAAAGCGGCTAAATCTAGGGAATAAGCTGATATTGTTAACAAGAAACTACAGTAAAAAATGTATATATTGAGAGGCCAGTGTGAGAATACCCAGAGTAGTGAACAGGGTTCGACAAAAAGAGAGCGAACTTACACCACTTTTTGCTCGAACTGCCCAGATATAATACTATACGACATAAGCGAATGAAAATAACAGAAGTAGACTACTTTTCATGTATAATTATCACTTACTTCAGACACCGTTCTAATAGTAAAAATGGCCGCATTATGTCTTTGAACGAAATCCTGAACGTGGGCTTGCCACGACAGTGTACTGTCTACCTCAATTTCTACACTACTGGCCATTAAAATTACTACACCAAGAAAAATGTACATGATAAACGGGTATTCTTTGGAGAAATATATTATACTAGAACTGACATGTGATTACATTTTCATGCTATTTGGGTGCATAGATCCTGAGATATCAGTACCCAGAACAACCACCTCTGGCCGTAATAACGGCCTGAGTCAAACAGAGCTTGGATGGCGTGTACAGGTACAGCTCCCCATGCAGCTTCAACGCGATACCACAGTTCATCAAGGGTAGTGACTGGCGTATTGTGACAAGCCAGCTGCTCGGCCACCATTGACTAGACGTTTTCAGTTGGTGAGAGATCTGGAGAATGTGCTGGCCAGGGCGACAGTCGAACAATTTCTGTATCCAGAAAGGCCCGTACAGGACCTGCAACATGCGGTCGTGCATTATCCTGCTAAAATTTAGGGTTTCGCAGGGACAGAATGAGGGGTAGAGCCACAGGTTGTAACACATCTGAAATGTATTGTCCGCTGTTCAAAGTGCCGTCAATGCGAACAAGAGGTGACCGAGACGTGTAACCAATGGCACCCCATACCACCACACCGGGTGATACGCCAGTATGGCGATGACGAATACACGCTTCCAATGTGCTTTCACCGCGACGTCGCCAAACACGGATGCGACCATCATGATGCTGTAAAGATAACCTGGATTCATCCGAAAAAATGACGTTCTGCCATTCGTGCACCCAGGTTCGTCGTTGAGTACACCATCGCAGGCGCTCCTGTCTCTGATGCAGCGTCAAGGGCAGCCGCAACCATGGTCTCCGAGCTGACAGTCCATGCTTGTGCAAGCGTCGTCGAACTGTTCGCGCAAATGGTTGTGGACTCAGAGATCGAGACGTGGCTGCACGATCCGTTGTAGCCATGCAGATAAAATACCTGTCATCTCGACTGTTAGTGATACGAGACCGTTGGGATCCAGCACGGCGTTCCGTATTACCCTCATGAACCCACCGATTCCATATTCTGCTAACAGTCATTGGATTTCGAGCCACTCGAGCAGCAATGTCGCAATACGATAAACCGCAATCGCGATAGGCTACAATCCGACCTTTATGAAAGTCGGAAACGTGATGGTACGCATTTCTCCTCCTTAAACGAGGCGTCACAACAACGTTTCACCAGGAAACGCCGCTCAACTGCTGTTTGTGTATGAGAAATCGGTTGGAAGCTTTCCTTATGACTGCACGTTGTAGGTGTCACCACCGCCGCCAAACTTGTGTGAATGCTCTGAAAAGCTAATCATTTGCATATCATATCACCTTCTTCCTGCGGTTAAATTGCGCGTCTGTAGCACGTCATCTTCGTGGTCTAGCAATTTTAATGGCCAGTAGTGTAAAAATCTGCACTGTACACTTTCACTAATTATATACCCGTTCTGTAAAATTAAAACGTAAGGTTTTGTTGAATTGTGTGTGAAAAACTGTAAAAACTAAGTCTTACTGTGGTTTAACGTTAGTTTACTTTCTGCAAAACATGAACTAATGCTATGAACTGCACTGCTTCAAAAAGAGCCAATGTTGCACTCAACATCCTTTACCACCAAGCTAGTGGCATCAGAAAACATAAATATTTTAGAATCACCTGTAATAGTAGAGGACATATCATTCATACAGGTTGTTAATAAGGAACAGGAGTGGCCCCAGCACTGATCCCTGGGGCACTCCCCATTTGACCGTGCCCTACTCAGGCAACACATCACAACACTGTGAATAATGACCTTTCGCTGTCTGTTGTTAAAGTAAGAGGTGAACGAATTGTGAGCTACTTCCCATATTCCATAATGGTCCACCTTCTGGAGCAATATCTTGTGATCAACACAAAGGCCTTGTTGTTGTTGTGGTCTTCAGTCATGAGACTGGTTTGGTGCAGCTCTCCATGCTACTGGAACAAGATTATTCATCTCCCAATACGTACTGCAGCCTACATCCTTCTGAATCTGTTTAGTGTATTCATCTTTTGGCCTCCCTCTACGATTTTTACCCTCCACACTGCCCTCCAATACTAAATTGGTGATCCCTTGATGTCTGAGAACATGTCCTATCAACCGATCCCTTCTTCTGGTCAAGTTGTGCCACAAACTCCTCTTCTCCCCAATCCTATTCAATACTTCCTCATTAGATACGCGATCTATCCATCTAATCTTCAGCATTCTTCTGTAGCACCACATTTCAAAGGCTTCTGTTCTCTTCTTGTCCAAACTATTTATCGTCCATGTTTCACTTCCATACATGGCTACACTCCATACAAATACTTCCAGAAACGACTTCCTGACATTTAAATCTATACTCGATGTTAACAAATTTCTCTTCTTCAGAAACGCCTTCCTTGCCATTGCCAGTCTACATTTTATATCCTCTCTACTTCGACCGTCATCAGTTATTTTGCTCCCCAAATAGCAAAACTCCTTTACTACTTTAATTGTCTCATTTCCTAATCTAATTCCCTCAGCATCGCCTGACTTAATTCGACCACATTCCATTATTCTCGTTTTGCTTTTGTTGATGTTCATCTTATATCCTCCCTTCAAGACACTGTCCATTCCGTTCAACTGCTCTTCCAAGTCCTTTGCTGTCTCTGACAGAATTACAATGTCATCGGCGAACCTTAAAGTTTTTATTTCTTCTCCGTGGATTTTAATACCTACTCCGAAATTTTCTTTTGTTTCCTTTACTGCTTGCTCAATATACAGATTGAATAACATCGGGGAGAGGCTACAACCCTGTCTCACTCCCTTCCCAACCACTGCTTCCCTTTCATGTCCCTCGACTCTTATAACTGATATCTGGTTTCTGTACAAATTCTAAATAGCATTAGTTAAATTTAAAATAGCGCACGGCTTTTAAACGACTCGCTTTGTGATCACTCAATATTCCTTTCCAACGTGGTGTCCACTGACTGCTCTCAATTTTATTTCAGGCGTTAAGCTGTTGTCCTGTCTGCTGACCTACGCTGTATGGATGAAGCTGCGGCAATCGTGAAGCTGATGTATCGACACGCGTTGACCTGTGGAACTGCTGTTCACCCCAATGTTCTCCAGATATGTTGTCCTCAATAAATTGTTATGTTAACCGTTTTGCTGATTGTATGTTGAACGATATTGTATCTTAAACAGTTCAAGACTTTATTTGTGTCACCATTATTCTGGACAATGAGCGAGAAATCACTTGAGAAAATATTACACCGTTCCTTGAACATCAACATGATTACTCTGCAATTCACGCTAAAGCGTGTCCTTAGGTTAGTTAGATTTAAGTAGTTCTAAGTTCTAGGGGACTGATGACCTCTGAAGTTAAGTCCCATAGTGCTCAGAGCCATTTGAAACATTTCTGGGACAATTACGCACTTGTTGCCATATGGCGTGACCTTCTAGACGGTAAGTGTGTGCACGCATTGTGCAACACTTGCCCCCACCTGGCCAGTTCGGTAGTTTTTCGCTGCCGTCCTTGAAGACCAATTGTATCGCAAACTGACACCAGTCGTAGTTTCGAATTACCAAGTGGGGCAGCAGTGAAATACAGTGCTCCATTTGCGTGAAAAAGATTAAAAACAGGGGAGGCACAATAAATCTGTGACATCATATGAGGAAAAACACATCCACAGTGTTTCTTGGAATATAAGGTACATTTGACTGGTATACCTATAATTTTATTGACGTGTTGTAACCTTGGGATAACAACCGAACACTTAATTTTGCGGTTGCTCCAGGGGTGAAATATTATTACTGCCAAATGTGATAATGCAGGGAAGTGATAAACTTGTGACCGTTCACTGCCACCGTTGTCGTGGCCGTCTCCTGCACCTTCGCCGTCTTTGGTTCAAATGGCTCTCAGCACTACGGGACTTAACTACTAAGGTCATCAGTCCCCTAGAACTTGCAACTACTTAAACCTAACTAATCTAAGGACATCACACACACCCATGCCCCAGGCAGGATTCGAACCTGCGACCGTAGCGGTCGCGCGGTTCCAGAGTGTAGCGCCTAGAACCGCTCGGCCACCCTGGCCGGCTCACCGTCTTTGCTGGAGACAGTGAGACCGATTTCCGCCACAGCCTCAACCCGCTATCGATCGGGATCTCATACTCCCATCTCCATCAAAATGTTTTAAAATCATTGTTCGAAGTCCACATTTATTGCAGTAAATACACTCCTGGATATGGAAAAAAGAACACATTGACACCGGTGTGTCAGACCCACCATACTTGCTCCGGACACTGCGAGAGGGCTCTACAAGCAATGATCACACGCACGGCACAGCGGACACACCAGGAACCGCGGTGTTGGCCGTCGAATGGCGCTAGCTGCGCAGCAATTGTGCACCGTCGCCGTCAGTGTCAGCCAGTTTGCCGTGGCATACGGAGCTCCATCGCAGTCTTTAACACTGGTAGCATGCCGCGACAGCGTGGACGTGAACCGTATGTGCAGTTGACGGACTTTGAGCGAGGGCGTATAGTGGGCATGCGGGAGGCCGGGTGGACGTACCGCCGAATTGCTAAACACGTGGGGCGTGAGGTCTCCACAGTACGGCGATGTTGTCGCCAGTGGTCGGCGGAAGGTGCTCGTGCCCGTCGACCTGGGACCGGACCGCAGCGACGCACGGATTCACGCCAAGACCGTAAGATCCTACGCAGTGCCGTAGTGGACCGCACTGCCACTTCCCAGCAAATTAGGGACACTGTTGCTCCTGGGGTATCGGCGAGGACCATTCGCAACCGTCTCCATGAAGCTGGGCTACGGTCCCGTTAGGCCGTCTTCCGCTCACGCCCCAACATCGTGCAGCCCGCCTCCAGTGGTGTCGCGACAGTCGTGAATGGAGGGACGAATGGGGACGTGTCGTCTTCAGCGATGAGAGTCGCTTCAGCCTTGGTGCCAATGATGGTCGTATGCGTGTTTGGCGCCGTGCAGGTGAGCGCCACAATCAGGACTGCATACGACCGAGGCACACAGGGCCAACAGCCGGCATAATGGTGTGGGGAGCGATCTCCTACACTGGCCGTACACCTCTGGTGATAGTCGAGGGGACACTGAATAGTGCACGGTACATCCAAACCGTCATCGAACCCATCGTTCTACCATTCCTAGACCGGCAAGGGAACTTGCTGTTCCAACAGGACAATGCACGTCCGCATGTATCCCGTGCCACCCAACGTACTCTAGAAGGTGTAAGTCAACTACCCTGGCCAGCAAGATCTCCGGATCTGTCCCCCATTGAGCATGTTTGGGAATGGATGAAGCGTCGTCTCACGCGGTCTGCACGTCCAGCACGAACGCTGGTCCAACTAAGGCGCCAGGTGGAAATGGCATGGCAAGCCGTTCCACAGGACTACATCCAGCATCTCTACGATCGTCTCCATGGGAGAATAGCAGCCTGCATTGCTGCAAAAGGTAGATATACACTGTACTAGTGCCGACATTGTGCATGCTCTGTTGCCTGTGTCTATGTGCCTGTGGTTCTGTCAGTGTGATCATGTGATGTATCTGACCCCAGGAATGTGTCAATAAAGTTTCCCCTTCCTGGGACAATGAATTCACGGTGTTCTTATTTCAATTTCCAGGAGTGTAATAGCAATATAAACGGAAATTAGTTATTCCAGAAACCAGTTATTTTGAACGGTTTTAACGATCAGATTAAAATGGAGACAAATAAAAAAATGGTATATCGGAAAACGAGTTGTTTCAGCGATAACCGCCCTCCCTAGTGTAGTTACCTGATTAGGAAGAAGTTACGGACCTGTTGGACAGTCGACAATGGTCTCTTCAGCTGCTGCTGGTTCTTTCGTTACCCCGGAAATTGCGCCAGTGACAGCTGGCAATATGGTTGAGCTCATCACCTTAGAGAAATATCTGTATTTTCTGCTATCTTTGGAATGCGTGAGTACTTTCCGCCATTCATTACTGAGTGCATGCACGTCTGGCTTCTGTGAGTCGTCTTTTGTGGTAAGATAACCTAAGTTCCTAAAACAGTTGTGTTGTATGATGACTTGGGGTAATACAATTATACAAGGCGTAAAAAATTACATATACAGAATTTCAGAATGTTAGGTGACATAAGAAGAAACACTTTCTCATGCTGTCACTGCTGCACCGTCTCGTGATAGAGGCCCATGAAGTCCTTATACTAGTGATGTTCGGAGACTGTGTTCAGACTGTAGTGTGATGAACACTGCTTTAGAGACCTTGCTGAAAATGCTGTGCGTTTAAGCACAACTGGTGTCTGCGTGCTAATCAGTGTCTAATACGCTCGGACCAACCAGGTATTTCATGAAAAATTGCTGTACCTCGAGTCAAACGGGCAACCAGCTCTTCTCCGTGTATGTATCGGCTTATATCGGTATCTCGTACATTAAAACGTTCACCCACCCCCAACAGAAATAAATCCGTAGGAACTCGAACCGAAGAACGTGGCGGTAACAGTATTGGCACACCGCTCTCAGTTCAGCAGTGGGAGAAACCATTATTTAAATGATCTGACATCAACGTTCGCAGAACCATACTCTTATAAAATGTAGGATGAGCCACTTCTCTCATCCTGTCTTTCAGTCACTGGTGGCTCATAATTATACATTCTGGTGTCCACAAATTTTTAAATTCAAATAAATATGAGAGTGTGAAATAAATAGCATCTATGTATAACAGTTATGCTATCCACATATTTATACAACTTCAGCCTCTTTCAGTAATAATAATAATAATAATAATAATAATATGTATGAAAAAAGGAAGAATTGCTTTTGTTGAATTTTTTTGTTGTTTATATAATTGAGTACAGTTTATGGCAGGAACGAAATAATATATAAGCTCTCCCTACTCTCCATTTCGCATTTTTGTGTAAGTGGGATTTACCGTACATATTTTTCACGCAAATGTACAAGATCCCTAATAAATGTATTAGTTAACAAATTAACTTCCGGGCTGAAAATCAGACATTCTTACGTTGCAGCTACAACAACTACTTACGCTTATTATACACTTCTTTGTTAAATGTTCGCTTGTAGTCACCCTTATCTGATTTCGTCGCTTAGACATCGGATCTCGTCTGGTCCTAGCTCCTTCGCGGCTAGCTTTCCCTCGTAATTTTCTTTTCTGTTAGCACTTAAAACAGATTCAACACAGTTCATGTTGACATTTCACAGAAAAGCCATTTCCTGCACAGTGAACAACCAACTCAAAACACAAACTGCCGTTTGCAGAAATAATTGAATTCAAGTAGTACTGTCTACCGAAAAGGTTACTTGACTAGAGTACAAATGAAGCTTTGAGAACGGTAAGGGCCAAAAGCACATCGTCTTCCATCCCACATTTAAGTGAATATCAGAGAAGTTAGCGAGACAGCTTTTCGTCAGTGTTCATATATACATACAATGTGGGCGTAAAGTACAAATAAACCTGACCCACCATAAGATCAACAGATGCCAGAAGCATGTATAAATGCTACAGTCCCACAGTCGACGATGCTTTATGGTTCTCAGTGCCTCAAATGGATTGCTGTATGACAGAAAACTTAATTGCGTATATCATCAGAATCTCTTAAAATAGGTTTTCCTACCAGTGTAACTGTAACATATAATTATGTCCCCCAATTTTAACATACAGTGAGAGAATTGGCATATCTGAGGAATGTGCTGCCGTCTAGAGGGATTTATCCTAAGCGAACGGGGATAAAAGTCTACGGCAGTGTGCAAACAGCTGGTAGCACAGACGTAAGCTCGTAGACGAGTGCTAAGGGCTAGCTGTGCACGCCGTGAACTGTGCACGTTGTTTATCAAACCCGCGTGTTTGGCCCGCAAGGCAATTACGTCACGCCAGTCGCGCATGCGCAGAAGCTCCTAGAAACATGGACATCTGAGGGTTAGCTCACTACTCTGCTGCCAAGGGTCACCGACATCACAGGAGCGATGTAGCATAGCGCGGTAGATTCAGCGCCGTGAATTTCAGATTACCGTATCTACGTTACGTTTACCAGCGTTCACACACACACACACACACACACACACACACACACACACACACACACACACGCTGGGCACGGTGGTTCTAGGCGCGCAGTCCGGAACCGCGCGACTGCTACGGCCGCAGGTTCGAATCCTGCTTCGGGCATGGTTGTGTGTGATGTCCTTAGGTTAGTTAGGTTTAAGTAGTTCTAAGTTCTAGGGGACTGATGACCACAGTAGTTAAATCCCATAGTGCTCAGAGCCATTTGAACCACACCCACCCATACACACACACACAAACAAACAATGAATCTGCACGGTTTCAAAAGTTTGGGTGTTCACGCGCGCTTGTGCTCTTACACAACAGTCGCCACTGGCTTCAACGTTTGCCGAACTGCGTCACACATATATTGAAATCGATGAAGCTTTTTCTTCACTTCGTCATCAAAGTTAAAATATAAGTCACAATAAAGATAAAGGAAGCTTCAAACTTATTACTGGTTGATCGTCTTGGCTGTAATTGCGTATTTAGTTCACTGCCATGCGATAAATTTTGTTTTATCCAAAAATGTTTTCAATGATTTCCGTGATTCGCTCAAGGCAAATGACGGTATGGTTTCTCTGAAGGAGAACGACGCATTTCCTACCCGAAATGACTTTAATCTTCCCTCCTTCCTTCCTGCCTTGGTTGGTCATTGTATTAAGGCAGCGCTTTTCCAGTCTGCTTTGGCCATTGGAGCAGTCTCGGAAATGAGGGGAGCGTCACATGGAGTAGCGTGTATAATTTTCTGGGTACAGCCTGTCTACTTCGAATAGAGTTTCATAGTTGATTCACTAGGTGTGATCGACAGTGCACATCAGTTTCTTCATAAAGGTCAAAGTCGCAGAGGAAATAGCAGGTGAATGGTATGACCACGAAACAGGGCACACTCCTCCGATAAACTTTCGAGGAACGTCTGATGAAGAACATTTTGCAAACACATATGTGCACTGAGATCCAGTGAAATATCTAAGAATGTCCCCCTTTACATTTTTACAAACGTCCAATGGGTGGCATTACTAAGCTCTGATACTATCATTATTTCAAGAATGTAATTTCGTGTTCTTAAATCAATGGCAGCTCAGAAATTGGCCAAGTATCTTGTTTACAGAGCGCGTGTAAAGAGAAAATATTCTGCAAGGAAATGAAAATCTCATTTCAAGGTCTATATTCGATTAGTTCTGTCTGTATTTTCATTTCTGTCAATGCATGTCTTGTTGATAACTCCTCGAACCACTTCGTTCAACTTTTAGCAACCAATGAACTTCACAAAAGATCGTTTATTTCAAAGTCTGTATCCATATATACTATTGGACGTATCTGCAAAATTATATTACTCTTCGTCACTTGGTTCAGGAGATGTGACGTCGTAAACATTGAGATGCGTGAAAAACCAGCTTTTGCTTAAAACAAAGTACGAAGTAACAAGATTATAGTCATCTAGTGATTGATAATAATGGCTACATGTAGTGATTAGGACTTCCGAGAAAATTTAACCATAATCTCTAAACTTTTTAAAACCTTTCCTCACTTACAAACTTAACGTCAAGTATTTAAAACGTAACTCACTTAGAAAATAATCAGAAGTTTGAGACTGTTATATGCTTGGGAGTTGGATCCTTTAACGAATGGACGGTTTCTGATTGATACTAAAAGTTAAATAGTGTTAATTCTCCACTTAAAGGCCAAAAACCAAATCTATTACATTTCGATTACACGCTAAATCACACAACGTTTACGTTTGTGGTTTCAGATAAATACCTTGGGGATTACAGTAACTAACAACTTAAACTGGAACCATCCCATAAAACATATTTTGGGAAAGGGGAACCAAAGACTGTGTTTTATTCTTGAAACGTTTAGAATAGGCACCAAATGTACTAAAGAGATCCTTACCACACAGAACTGACGGAAGACATCGATAAAGTTCAAGTACGGGCAGCTCGTTGTGTATTACCGCGAAACTGGAGGGCGAATGTCACTGATATGATGAGAATTAGGGCGACAGTCATTAAAACAAAGGAGTTTTTCGTTGAGGTGAGGTCTTTTCACGGAATTTCAGTCGCCTACTTTTTCCTTCAAAAACGAAAATATTTTATTTCCACGTACATAATAAGGACACGGGAGGATCTTAATAAAAGTCAGGTATTCCGTTCTCCTGTTTGCTGTTCGAGAGTGGAACGGTAGAGAAAAGTTACTGAAACACTGTAGTGTGAATTGCAGACTAGCCACGTAGATGTAGAGAAGGAAAATCAGCGACAATAAACTACACGGGTGTGCCACATTGAAAATTAACAAAAGACGTCCCTCCGCGAAGCTGTTCAAAAAAAAATTATGGCTGTTTCTATTGTTATACTGGGTATGTGACCACTGTTGTCTTAGAGAATCGAAGAACCATTACTGCTAAACGGTATGCAACAATAATTTTGTTACAAGTCTCCGACATCTTCATCTTAAAAACAACGGAGAACGCCTCATCATTTTTCATCACGACAACGCCCGCTCACAGCACGTAGAAACGGCTATAATTTTACAGAGAAAAACATCGAAATAATGTTCCGAGTGCCATATTAACGTATTGAAATGATAACGTTTTTTCGTTCGTCGGTCGAACTTTCTTGAGTCGCAGTATACCATTAGGTCTGAGTCGCTAATAACTGGGAGACTAGCAATACGCTAGCAGTGGTTAAGCCCACAACGGATAGATTATGTTTTACGTGATTTTCGTGCAGTATTTGTGTTGCCTTTAACTTACTTTCATTTGTGTTAATTCATAAATTGCTGTAATGTGGAAAGGTGTTAATCTAGGACATCGGGTGCCATTGTGAAGAGCTTGCTTAGAACTACTAACGTCACAAATGAGGCAATGAAAATATTCACCGAATAAAATTGAAAACCGGTATTAAATTCAAAACTGCAATATAATGAAAGATGTCGTCTCATGTGGCTCTTAAATGTGGTCTGCACTGCAGAAAAAGGTAGTCAGCGGAAAGATCGCGTAGAAAGTAATCCGAAGAGTCTAGAAAGTGCGGTGCCAAGCGAATGCGTGTCGTACCGTGGCATCGGAGAGGAGAAAAGCGATGACGTAGCTGGCCCATAAGGGATTCAGCGGCCAGCGACAGTACAGACTTGAGATTTACCTTTTTTGTAACCATTATACCACTCTGTGTCATAATAGCAACACACAGATTGTTAATTAAGCTATTAACACGAAATACTCGTTACGATTTTATGCCAACGTTGTCACGAAATATCTACGGCGCCCGCCAGAACTGGACACACAGAAATTGTTCTGTCGTCTAACTTCTAATTTTTGTTTCTTTAAGTGAAATAAAAATTTTGCTGGTAGTGACTCCATTACTCCAAGGTGCCTAAAAACCTTTCAAAACCACGTTCTCGAGGTACCAACATTATGAGTGGAAAAAATATTTCAAGAATTGATTTGAATCCTTACACAAGAGTAAAAATTTTAAACGCGAATACTTTGAGAAATAATAAAATGACGATGTGTTTCTCTAGTGGTTTTTGTAAAAACTTACGATTCCTTTCGTGTAACGTAAGTCACATTATATGTATGCGAGAAATGAGAAATTAACCGGGTCTTGTAGCAGAGAGACAAAAAATGGCGGAAGATTAAAAAACACAAAAGAAGGAAGGAAAGAACAATCTCTCAGGAAAGTCTCAGCGTCGTTCCTGGAGACGTCAGATTAATAGACTAGAAACAGAAGTGTGTCACTGTCTGTTCGCGAATCTGAAGATAGTATGGAATGTTTCGGTGAGGACTTCTAACAACCCTGTCCCCGCAGACTAACAATCACGATTATAGAAGAATGTCAATTGAAGTTTTTATAACGTTTCTGTCTGCAGTCACAGGCGTAGAAACTAATGGTGAGAAAAGCGATTGTAGATAGACAATGCCTATGTTCACTGTAGCGATAAAAGAATCATCTTACAATCTTCTCTGATAGCACTGATTCTTAATAATGCATTCATGAAACAGTTATGTCAGTAATCAGGTTAAGCTTACTTTCGTAATAATCAACTTTTAAATTAAACGCTTTTTATTAACTCTTCCAATGTATCGTCGAAACCACATAGTTACAATGCAGACAAGTCCCTGACTAGCCTCCCCCACGTCAGTTCTCTACGAAACATTCTCAAAGACTCCCTCTCTCCAACATTTTCAGGGAACAAACAAAGATAACAAAGATGTTGCCTTTCGATACTACAAAGAGTTTCATGCATTGTCAGTGCAGTCAGACTGCGATAACTTTGATATAGACAACATTATTAGAAACTGAAAAATGTTTTGTAAGGAATGTATGATATCGTAGTAATAAATGCAATTTCTATAACGGTTTTTTAGTAATTTTTGTATAACCAAAAATAAGTCTGGTTGCCAATAACTCGCAAAAGTAACAAATCTTATTTCATACATTAATTAGCGTTCTCAGAGATAAAACAGAAATATTTGCAAACATGTTTTCAAAATATATTGGAAAAAATATAATACGATGAATTAAACTTCCATCTATAGTCGCCAAATATCACAACAGTTCCGAAAACATCCTTTAGAACATAACGTATCCAAATTTCAGAGAAACAAAATTAGTGGAAGAACTTACGATTATACCATAGCCATCGACGTATCGTTCCCATAGACAGGCATAAACAAATCACAGTGCGCACGGAGGATTTTAACAACTATTCTAATATTTCATTTAGTTGTACCGAACATTTCCAGTAGCTCTGAAACTAAATACATACTTTCCAAGTCGCTGTGGAGTGTATGGCGGAACACACTTCTCACTGCACCGCATTTATTATTTCTTCCCGCTCCAGAGCTACTGGAAATGTTCGGTACAGCTAAATGAAATGTTATGCTTAATGGGTGATGTTTTATAATGTCATCAACCACTGAATTCAACGGAGAACAATTTTATACGCAGGGCACTTGCAACTGCTGAAGGTCATGATGAATGAAAAAGTAGCTGGTAAAACTTGGTTATAATTGAATATGCTACCCGATTCATGGCTTACAGCCTCATCTTCAAGTGCAGCAAAAATTATCACAGTAATCCATCATACGTGAACTTTAAGTTTTTAATCAAGGTATTTCCATTCAGAGAATATTGTCAACATTTCAAAACAAGCTAGACGAACGGAGCTTCAGAAGGTGGTACATGTAGTACTCTATAGTAATGTCGCAGGGTAGGTCAAACTGATATTTTGCCCGTTCGTTGTAGGTAGAAGTATAATCGCCAACTAATAGTTTACCTGAGTATTAAATGTTTCTTGGTGGCCGGTGAAAGCAGGGCCTACTCTTTCAAACTGCGCCTTCCGCGTCTGTCTTGGTTTGGGATGTTACTTGAACAAGCAGTGAACGGATTGAATGTCGCTTTAATCTACTCAACAACATTAGTAGAGGATCATAGCATGTAAGCTTTCACGGCCGGCGTCTTCATTAATTAATGATTAGTTGAGGATATTACATGAACCACCTTCGTTCGTTCAGTTAATTTATTTCCTAAAAAAGAAAAACAAAAGATTTACTGTAGTCTCTGAATGGCATTACCTTGAGTAAGAACGTGGGGTTCACCTATGATGGATTAGTGTAACAAGTTTTGTTGCACATGAAGATGCGGCTGTAAGCCGTAAAACCGGTAGTACAGTCGATTAAAACCAAGTTTTACCAGCTGTCAGCTGCATTTTGATTTATCGCGAATACAATGGGCGGATGAGGGCCGTTACAAGTAAAAAAAATGGCTCAAATTTCACTGAGCGTTATGGCACTTAGCATCTGAGGTCATCAGTTCCCTATAACTTAAAACTACTTAAACCTAACTAACCCAAGGACATTACGCACATCCATGCCCGAGGCAGGATTCGAACCGGCGACTGTAGCGGTCGCGCGGTTCCAGACTGAAGCGCCTAGAACGGCTCGGCCACAGCGGCCGGCGTTCCGAGTAAAAGAGATATACTATTTGGATGCTAATGTAACTGTGATGAAATTGAAAATTATTTCTTAATTTACAATGACTTGCATAAAACCATGCCTCCATTGTTCAAATAAACTCCTGCTTGTTAACTTCGTGAATACATTGTTTCCAGGAGGGTTTGAAAACAAAAGAATAGCTGCAGCAAAGTAGCTCCACTCACGGCCACAACAATGGGACTTCCTTTTCCCTCAGTTTCTCCGAGGTTATTAAAAATGTGGCGTTGTGCCACACATCACGGTGTGGAAGAAGGCAATATCAGTGTCCAGCAACAGTTCCCTTGTGAGAACGCAGTCTCTCGCGTCGACAATTTTGGATAAACGCATAGCCGATTACTTGGCGCATCGGATTTGTGTGTAGTCTCAAAATGACCACCTGCATAAAGCACCACACATCGTACAGAATAGTACTGGCAATGACGGCAGAAGGAGAATACTTCCAAAATTACCGCGACAGAAAGTCAGTGAAGTTTTTATCCAATAGTCCGCTTAAAAATTGACAGTCCATTACGAGAAAAACCCTTAGTAAATGTCACACAGTAGCCCCGTCACGCAGCGAGCTCTGTTATCGATAACGCCTATAGATTCATCAGCGTCTCATTTCTCGATTGCAGGCGGAAGACGCCTACAGAATCGGACGGAGGCTGGTCACCACGCAGCGACTCACGTCGCTGTCTCCGGATGACTTCGGTAAGTACCGTACTCTCCACTGTGCGCTATCGACCTCAGTTTATCGTGCAAGGCAATCCTTTTCCGAAGCTGAAGTCAGTCTTACAGCACAAACCACCAAATTCCATATTCCGAAACATCTCAACAGGAACAGATCGCACCTGAGTTGTTCATTACCATCGGCGCACGAGAACGTAGATATGACAGATACTGGAATAAGTGATTTCGACACTGAAAAACAACTCTTACGACAGAGTGGATGTCAGCAGATGAAGTTTTTACCTGTCAGAGTCTGTGTTGGCTACGTCTGTAGATTAACTAGTTGCTCTTCTTAGCAGTAACGTAACTACGGAATCCAGACCGCAGTAGATGAGAAGCGAGTAAGACGGGTTCTTCAGATGTTAACAAATCTATGTAGTGAGCAAGCAGTAAAGGAATATTTCGTCCATAAAGGACGTCAACATGAGAACTGCGTCTGTTAATGAATACATTTAAAACAATTTCATGCTTCAGTCACTTTCTTATGTTGACACAATGCTTTGCATATCATCTTTAATGATGATGTTAAACATCGAAACGCGTAGTGGCAAAATAAATGACTGCCGCAGAAAACTGTTTTATTTGTAAACAGTAAAGGAAACCAAGAAGGAATTTGGAAAGGGGGTGAAAGACGAGGGTGAAGAAGTAAGAAATGTGAGGTTTACCGATTACATTTCAGTTCCCCCACAGTTGGCTAATGAATGGCAATGGAAGTTGAACGGACTGGACATTGTCTTGAAAACGTGTTGTAAAATGAAAACCAACAGAACTACAGCCAGTTCTACAAGAAAGTGTACGCCATAATTTTAAACGTAACGTAGTAATGTAAATCTGGTGGCGGTCTCGAATATATAACCAATGCTCTTTTGAGCCGTGTATTGATAAACAGAGTGATAGTTGAATGCCTCGTTTTGTCAGTTGCAGTTTAAAATGAGTGCAAAATATCTTAAGCTTCACTTACTTATATTTATATTTTTATCAAAAATACCTTCTGAGGTCTTGGTGCTTCAAGAAGAAAATGATACGAAAGATCGCAGCCGTCTCCGTGCAGCGTGGAAACAAGATAATGGACTGTCCACGACTGATTGGCCTAAAATGTCTCCAGATGCAAATCCGATAGCAAATGTTTGGTAATACATTAAGATGAAGCTTAGAAGAAAGCCAATATATACTTTGAAGCAGCTGTCATATCAGATCAGGACGATGTGGAGATCGTCACCGAGAGAATATGCAGAAAATCTCGTGAAAAGCATGCCAAAAAGGTGCCAAGCAACGATCGATAATAGTTGCGATTGAAGTAACTATTACGTAATGGTGCAATTTCTAATAACATGTATTTTTATGTAAACATATGTTTATAATAGTGTCTTTTATTTCAAACAGATAACGGTGTACACTTTCTTGTGGAACTGACTGTAACACCAGTGTAACGGGACGTAGTCAAATTAAATCAGGCGATGTTGAGGGAATTAAATTACGAAATGAGACACTATAAGTACGAAATAGCAGTGCCAGTTTTATTAAGAAGTACATGCAACGTTTATTTAGCCATGTATGCATGTCCGAAACATTATCAATGGCTCTGAGCACTATGCGACTTAACTTCTGAGGTCATCAGTCCACTATAACGTAGAACTACTTTAACCTAACTAACCTAAGGACAACACACACATCTATGCCCGCGGCAGGATTCGAACCTGCGACCGTAGCGGTCGCTCGGCTCCAGACTGTGGCGCCTAGAACCGCACGGCCACTCCGGCCGGCCCGAAACATTATCGCTTCGTACTTCTTAACAAACAGCCAATGCTATTTCATATTTTTTCGCCAGTACCGGGTCCCAGTTCGTGAGAGATTAGTGACGACATACGGAAGGTGAGGTCTGGTCGTGATTCGCGCACAGACAGCCGAAGCTGTTAAGGCGACCGCTCACTTAAAAGTGGGAAATCTGGGTTCGAGTTTCGTTCGCGGCACTAATTTTCATTGTCATCATTTTAATACACACCCGATGATGGTTCATACTCACAATTTCGAATACATTCTCTGTAGCCTAAAAGTAGTTTATGCTTTTTGCTATTTGCGTAGAAAAATAACGACTGAAGGCCGAGGTAGAGATATACAAAACCGAAACTGGCTATAGCTAGAATAGCATTTCTGAAGAAGAGGTATTTGCTGTACGTCTGGAGTATAGCCGTGTATAATGGACGACGTGCAGCTGAGACAAGAAGAGAATTTGGTGCTACAGAAGAATGCTAAAGGTGAGGTGTGCTGAAGAAATTTGTATACCAGAGTTAAACAACAACGTGACATTCACCACAACTTCCCGCCAAGTCGGCATACAATGAAGAACCCACCTTCTGTACTAAACAAAGAACTTACATTTTTGTCAGTGACAATCGCTGGTACATATTTAGCAACATTTAATAAAACTCAGTTTACAAAATTGTATGTTACATTCCTGCATTCCTTTAAAATATGGAATATAAATTTTTAGGCTCAAAATAATCAGTTTTTATGGCTATATTTTTTACACCAACTTCTCTTCTTATAAACGAAGATATTGATACCTGGATTCCTAATGTTTCGTTGACTTTATTGCGTTACGCTATTTGATCTTGTTACCCACTTTTGGATTTCAAGAGCTGTTGGCCGCTTGTTGTCCCTGGTGAATTCCAGTTTTATAGCATTCACCCGTGGCTAGGTTTCCACTGTGCTTTAAAATTTTTCACACACTTAGGAAATTGTCTACGCAAGAGAATCGTACAGACAGACCCTTCTTTTGACCATCGGACAGGCTCCCGCACGGACGACACTGCAAGAAGCATCCCTGCCGTAGAGGAACGACTGAGAGATATGAACGCAAATAAATCACAAGGTCCGGATGGAATCGCAATTCGGTTTTACAAAGAATACTCTACGGCGTTAGTCCCTTATCTAGCTGTCATTTATCGTGAATCTCTCACCCAGCACAAAGACCCAGGCGACTACAAAAAAGCGCAGCTGACCCTGGTATGTAAGAAGGGTTAAAGAACGGACGCATGAAATAAAAAATTACAAACCACATTCCCTAACTATGGCTCGCTGCAGAATCCTTCAGCATATTCTCAGTTCGAATAAAACAGGCTTTCTCAAGACTGAGTAGCTATTTTCCACGAATCAGCATGGTTCTAGAAAGCACCGCTCGTGCGAAACTGAACTTGCCCTTTTCTCAAGGGATATTCTGAGAACTGTGGATGAAGGGAAACTGGCAGATAGCGTTTTTATAGGTTTCCGGAAAGCATTTGATACGGTATCTCATTTCAGGCTGTTTACGAAGGTACGAGAATATGGAAGAAATTCACATATAAATGACTGGCTCGAGAACGTCTTAAGTAATAGAACGCAGTATGTTCTCCTCGACGGCGGGTCTACATCAGAGACAAGGGTATCGTCAGGTGTGCCCCAGGTACGTGTGATAGGGTGTTACACAGGGTGTTACAAAAAGGTACGGCCAAACTTTCAGGAAACATTCCTCACACACAGAGGAAGAAAATATGTTATGTGGACATGTGTCCGCAAACGCTCACTTTCCACGTTAGATCTCATTTTATTACTTCTCTTCAAATCACATTAATCATGGTACCGACAGACACAGCAACAGAACGTACCAGAGTGACTTCAAACACTTTGTTACAGGAAATGTTCAAAATGTCCTCCGTTAGCGAGGATACATGCATCCACCTGTCATCGCATGGAACACCTGATGCGCTGATGCAGCCCTGGAGAATGGCGTATTGTATCACAGTCGTCCATAATATGAGCACGAACAGTCTCTAAATTTGGTACCGGGGTTGCGTAGACAAGAGCTTTCAAATGCCCCCATAAATGAAATTAAAGAGGGTTGAGATCAGGAGATCGTGGAGGCCATGGAATTGGTCCGCCTCTACCAATCCATCGGTCACCGAATCTGTTGTTGAGAAGCGTACGAACACTTCGACTGAAGTGTGCAGGAGCTCCATCGTGCATGAACCACATGTTGTGTCGTACTTGTAAAGCCACATGTTCTAGCAGCACGGGTAGAGTATCCCGTATGAAATCATGATAGCGTGCTCCATTGAGCGTAGGTGGAAGAACATGGGGTCCAATCAAGACATCACCATCAATGCCTGCCCAAACGTGTTGATGACGTGATTGCACAATTGCGAGCGGATTCTCGTCCGCCCACACGAGTTGACTGCGAAAATTTACAATTTGATCACGTTGGAATGAAGCCTCATCCGCAAAGAGAACATTTGCACTGAAGTGAGGATTGACACATTGTTGGATGAACCATTCGCAGAAGTGTACCCGTGGAGGCCAATCAGCTGCTGGTACGGAAACAACTGGTTCTCCCGTAGCACTCTCCATACAGTGACGTGGCCAACGTTACCTTGTAAAGCAGCAACTTCTCTGACGCTGACATTAGGGTTATCGTCAACTGCAAGAAAAATTGCCTCGTCCGTTGCAGGTGTCCACGTCGTTCTAGGTCTTCCCCAGTCACGAGTCATAGGCTGGAATGTCCCGTGCTGCCTAAGACGCCGATCAATTACTTCGAACGTCTTCCTGTCGGGACACCTACGGTCTGGTAATCTGTCTCTATACAAACGTACCGCGCCACGGCTATTGCCCCGTGCCAATTCATACATCAAATGGGCATCTGCCAACTCCACATTTGTAAACATTGCACTGACTGCAAAACCACGTTCGTGAAGAACACTAACCTGCTGATGCTACGTACTGATGTGCTTGATGCTAGTACTGTAGAGCAATGAGTCGCATGTCAAATCAAGCACCGAAGTCAACATTACCTTCCTTCATTTGGGCCAAATGGCAGTGAATCGAGGAAGTAAAGTACATACTGATTAAACTAAAATGAACTCTAACATGGAAAGTAAGCGTTTCCGGGCACATGTCCACATAACATCTTTCCTTAATTTGTGTGTGAGGAATGTTTCATGAAAGTTTGGCCGTACCTTTTTGTAACACCCTGTATACGTAAATGATTGTGCGCACTGGGTGGGCAAAAATCTGAGGTAGTTTGCTGATGATGCTGTTGTGTGGTGTGCGACAATGTGTCGAAGATGAGTGGCTGTAAGAAGATACAAGACGACTTAGACAAAACTTCCAGTTTGTGTGATCAATGGTAGCTAGCCCTAAATGTATAAAAATATAAGTTAATGCGGATGAGTAGAAAGAAGAAACCTGTGATGTTCGGATACAGTGTTACTAGTGTCCTGCTTGACACACTCAAGTCGTTTAAACATCTGGGCGTAATGCTGCAAAGCGATATGAAACGCAACGAGCATATGAGAACCGCTGTAGGAAAGGCGAATGGTAGACTTCGGTTTACTGGGAGAATTTTAGGAGAGAGTCGTTCATATGTAAAGGAGACCGCATATAGGACGCTGGTGCGACTCATTCTTCAGTACTGTTCGAGAGTTTGTGATCCTTACCAGATCACATTGAAGGAAGACATCGAAGCAATTCAGAACAGTGCTGCTAGTTTTGTTACCGGCAGTTTCGAACAATGCGTAACTGTTACTGGTACACCACGGGAACTGAAGTGGAAATCTCTGGAGGGAAGGCAACGTTCTTTTCGAGAAACACTACTGATAAAATTTAGAGAACCGGGATTTGAAGCTGACTGCCGAACGATTCTACTGCCGCCAACATACATTGCACATAAGGTACACGGAGATAAGATACGAGAAATTAGGGCTCATAGGAGGCATGTAGATAGTCGTTTTTCCCTCGTTCTATTTGCAAGTGGAACAGAAAATAAAATGACAACTAGTGGTACAGGGTACCCTCCGCCACGCGCCGTACGGTGGATTGCAGAATATCAATGTAGATGTAGGCATCCATGTGCAGTGTAATAACTACCTTTTTCCGCGATACGCAGCTGTGTAATTTATTACCAGAACATAAATTCCGTTTAATACATTTTATTAATTGTGATTATTACTTTATTTTGGAGAATGTCAGGTTCTATAGGATCGTAGTTTTATTGTTGTACAGCTTCCCATCTTGAACGAAATGATACTTATTGTGAGTTTAGTTGGCGAAGTGACAGATCACTTTATCTGTAAGAGCAGTTTTGTTGCGTATTGTAGAACTGAATGAAGGTACATACTGATGGTGGCACAGAGGTGCTGAAACAGTAACAGAATAGTGTTTTTGTATGACAGTCGAACCACGCTGTACGATATACGTATATCACTGTATGGGCGTGATGTGTTTAACCAAAGTCGCTCCCACGAAAGTGAAGTAGAGTCTACACCTCACGCACACTTTTCGTGTTCTATTCGTCGGTAGAGTGTCAAAAGTGTTGGACTTTCTGTAGTTTCAGTTTTTGGAAAGAAACGCGATCAGAGACCGAGATGTTTGATGCTGGCGAAATGAGTGCAGTTTGCTACAGAGTTCGCACAATGCGTCGTAATAGAAAGGTCAAGGCTTGTTTCATTAACTTCATAAAAAAAAACACGACGTCAGTGGTACAGGTCAGAAGTCATTGTAATCTGCCCTATGACTCTGCCTGAAAAGTAAATCGCCTTATGACGTTTCCCAATAGCGCGCGACGGCAACTCGTTCAGAAGCAGTTGTTATTAAGAATGCGTTGATGCAGCTCCCCACGCTAGACTGTTATGTGCAAACCTCTTCGTCTCCGACGACGGACTGCAGCATTAGTGCCGGCCGCGGTGGTCTCGCGGTTCTAGGCGCGCAGTCGGGAACCGTGCGACTGCTACGGTCGCAGGTTCGAATCCTGCCTCGGGCATGGAAGTGTGTGATGTCCTTAGGTCGGTTAGGTTTAAGTAGTTCTAAGTTCTAGGGGACTGATGACCAGAGCAGTTGAGTCCCATAGTGCTCAGAGCCATTTGAACCATTTTTTGCAGCATTAATCGTTGCTCGCCATTGTTTTTACCTTCCACACTCCCTTCCAGCACCAAACTGACTATTCTTGGTGCCTCAGGATGTCTCCTATGGATTGGATTGGATTGGATTGGATTGGATTGGATTGGATTGGATTGGATTGGATTGGATTGGATTAGATTAAATTACGCTCAGTTTTCATTCCACAGACCCAAAAATGAAAAGATTTTCGTGGGTGTGGAACATGTCAAAAAGTGTAAGGTAAAAAACATAGAACATTTTAATATAATACAACCACGATCATTTGTCAGGTGACTGTCAAAATCTTTTAATACATTACAGTAAACTGGAACTTTTAATATTTACAGCGGTAATACGCGGTCACAATGAAACATAGTTACGCACTTTTAATAAATTAGTCATACACAAAATACCTGATCTGACCGTTGTGACCAAGAGCTGTCAAAACTCAAATCTAGCAGGCATTTTTACTTAAGCTGATCTAACAGTCCCTGTTAAGATGTTCATCTACAGATTAGAAGGAGTTGTCCATCAAAAAGTCTAACTCTGTTTATACCGTGCCTTATCTGAAACCAAGTTTTTAATGGTTGCTGAAAAATTCATTGAAAATGTGTCTTCCTGAATATTGGAACCCTTTTTGGACCAAGGTAAGTGAGTTTAGGTCTTCATGTAGGCTGTTGTTATTCCTAGAATTGATACTATATATTGAGCTATTGGTTCGAAGTAGAGATGTATTACACGCAAACAATTTCATTAAGAAGTAAATATAATGAGAAGCAATGGCTAGAATACCAAGTTCCTTGAACAGGATTCTAAATGCTGTTCTTGAATTTACACCACTACTGATTCTTATTACACTCTTTTGCACGGTAAAAACTTTTGTTCGGTTTGATGAGTTACCCCAGGATATGATACCGTATGACATAATAGAATGAAAGTAAACAATGTATGTAAGCCTTTTTATATTTGTACGTCCTATATGTGATATCATTCTAACTGCAAATAGAAACTTGTTTACACTCCTAAGCAACTCTGTGGAATGCCCTTCCCAACTGAATTTATTGTCAAGTTGTAATCCCATAAATTTAACACTATCAACCTTTTCGATCTGCGTGCCTTCATATGTTATAGACAATCTGAAAGAAAATCTCTTACACGTTCTGAAATGCATTTAGTTGGTGTTTTCAAAGTTTATTGGCAGTGAGTTAGGTTTAAACCATTTATTAATGTCAGTGTCAATTGGATTAGCTGCTATTTCTAAATCTGTACGTGACTTTCCACTTATTGCAATGTGTGTATCATCTGCAAAAAAAAAAAAAAAAAAAAAAAAAAAAAAAAAAAAAAAAAAAAAAAAAAACCTTAGCATCTGGCAATGTAACAGACGGGATGTCATTAATGTACCGGAGAAAAAGCAACGGACCCAAGATGGAACCTTGAGGAACACCGCATGCAATTAGTTCCCAGTCTGACGAAGACTGACTGCTTACTATACAGATATTTCGCAACGACACTCTTGTTTCATGTTAGTTCGATTAGACTCAAACCATTTCACAGTACTACCAGTGTCACCAGGATATTCAAATTTAAGAGACTGCTGTGATTCACACAGGCAAACTCTTTTGACAGATCACAGAAAATGCTAGTCGTCCTCCTTTTGCTATTTCTATGCTTTGGAAGTGCTTTAAGAATAAAATAACTATCGTATTTAGGTCCTTCTAACTTTCACGTGTACAACTACTTACGATTCAGTTCCTATATAGCCTCTCGTTGCATAAATTTTTACGCGCATGCACACGTTTTGGTGATCGGCACTGGCCTCGGTTCAGCTCGCTTCTAGTCTTGGCGTTCATAACGTGCCTCATGTAGTCAGGACGATGCTACGCCATTGATAAGTCCGTATGTCTTAACTTTCTCGTTTCCGCCGCCCTCCTTCTACACTCCTGGAAACTGAAATAAGAACACCGTGAATTCATTGTCCCAGGAAGGGGAAACTTTATTGACACATTCCTGGGGTCAGATACATCACATGATCACACTGACAGAACCACAGGCACATAGACACAGGCAACAGAGCATGCACAATGTCGGCACTAGTGCAGTGTATATCCACCTTTCGCAGCAATGCAGGCTGCTATTCTCCCATGGAGACGATCGTAGAGATGCTGGATGTAGTCCTGTGGAACGGCTTGCCATGCCATTTCCACCTGGCGCCTCAGTTGGACCAGCGTTCGAACTGGACGTGCAGACCGCGTGAGACGACGCTTCATCCAGTCCCAAACATGCTCAATGGGGGACAGATCCGGAGATCTTGCTGGCCAGGGTAGTTGACTTACACCTTCTAGAGCACGTTGAGTGGCACGGGATACATGCGGACGTGCATTGTCCTGTTGGAACAGCAAGTTCCCTTGCCGGTCTAAGAATGGTAGAACGATGGGTTCGATGACGGTTTGGATGTACCGTGCACTATTCAGTGTACCCTCGACGATCACCAGAGGTGTACGGCCAGTGTAGGAGATCGCTCCCCACACCATGATGCCGGGTGTTGGCCCTGTGTACCTCGGTCGTATGCAGTCCTGATTGTGGCGCTCACCTGCACGGCGCCAAACACGCATACGACTATTATTGGCACCAAGGCAGAAGCGACTCTCATCGCTGAAGGCAACACGTCTCCATTCGTCCCTCCATTCACGCCTGTCGCGACACCACTGGAGGCGGGCTGCACGATGTTGGGGCGTGAGCGGAAGACGGCCTAACGGTGTGCGGGACCGTAGCCCAGCTTCATGGAGACGATTGCGAATGGTTCTCGACGATACCCCAGGAGCAACAGTGTCCCTAATTTGCTGGGAAGTGGCGGTGCGGTCCCCTACGGCACTGCGTAGGATCCTACGGTCTTGGCGTGCATCCGTGCGTCGCTGCGGTCCGGTCCCAGGTCGACGGGCACGTGCACCTTCCGCCGACCACTGGCGACAACATCGATGTACTGTGGAGACCTCACGCCCCACGTGTTTAGCAATTCGGCGGTACGTCCACCCGGCCTCCCGCATGCCCACTATACGCCCTCGCTCAAAGTCCGTCAACTGCACATACGGTTCACGTCCACGCTGTCACGGCATGCTACCAGTGTTAAAGACTGCGATGGAGCTCCGTATGCCACGGCAAACTGGCTGACACTGACGGCGGCGGTGCACAAATGCTGCGCACCTAGCGCCATTCGACGGCCAACACCGCGGTTCCTGGTGTGTCCGCTGTGCCGTGCGTGTGATCATTGCTTGTACAGCCCTCTCGCAGTGTCCGGAGCAAGTATGGTGGGTCTGACACACCGGTGTCAATGTGTTCTTTTTTCCATTTCCAGGAGTGTATTTAGATGACGGCCTATTTTGTAAGCAGCTCTTTATCTAGACCTGACCTTTCTTACCTAACGTATAATTATACAGGCTCTACTTTCTCAGATTTTTTGTTACTTTACCAGTTGAATATGTTTCATCACCTGCGCATATCATTGTTTTATAGTCTTTCATCCATCTGGTTTACAGCTTTATTCTTATTCTAGATTCACTGTATAGGGATGATGTTTCCCTGAATTCTACGGTATTTTAACTATAACAACCGCCTTCTTGTCGGTTGAACATTTTTATTACAATTGACGGGAAATGTTAGGTCACGTAAAGGTTATACCTTCAACGAAATTATTTCCTGAAGATGTCACCCTAAACTCGTTCGACCACAAATAAATATTTAACATACAGCTGAGGCGGTCTTCTCCTTCCTGATATAATAAAATGGTGTCTTTCGTAACACGGAATTTGCTCCTGCTTTTCTTAGCGTGCACGGAAAATAAGAGCAGTTGCAGCATCCGAAAGATGATACTCTTGTGGTACGTGGTGCAATTCATGTAAGTTGTTCCTTTTCCACTGCACACATATCGTCAACAAATTGAATTATACAAACGTTCGAGAAACAAGATTGCTATATAAGACTACAATTTTGCTCCTGACACGAGAAATGATATATGCGGTAATGGAAGCAGATATAATGTCCGCTCCCGGCAACTGAGTGGTCTGCGCGACAGAATGTTAATCGTAAGGGCCCGTGTTCGATTCCCGGCTGGGTCAGAGATTTTCTGCGCTCAGGGACTGGGTGTTGTCGTTTCCTCGTCATCGTCGTTTCATCCCCATTGACGCGCAAGTCGCCGAAGCGGCGTCAACTCGAAACACTTGCACGCAGCGGACGGTCTACCCGACGGGAGACCCTAGTCATGCGACATTTACATTTATTTACATCAGATAATATTGTTTTTTGGAAATTTGTGTAGCGCTGGTTCAAGAAGGAACAGAAAAATATGAGATGCAATATCAGCTTACGATGAATGCGATACTCTAAGCCAAAGTCTGTTGGAAGTATTCATTGTCTCTCTTTCCGGTAAGTATGTGGTGTGATTGTGTAATTTTGTGCTCGCAAATTTCCGAATGTGGCAGGACACCACGTTTTCGATTTTTTTTTTGAGCATGCAAAATGGTTAGAATATATTCAGTATTGTCAAATGTGTGTACAATTTGAAGTAGATCGAAGCGACGGCTACATCATTTCATTATCGAAGGCGAAAGGTTACAAGATGCTCGTTAAACGTCACTATAAAATTCCTGTGGCTTTGAACTATGTAGACATATGTTATGTGTTATAAATAACAATAATAACACGATGGATGAAAGCCAAAAGCGGATAGTGCAACACCCAACATGTGAACTGATCGTAGTAGTATCTCGTGACCAGTTGTGGCCGTAGCATATAGTTACATGAAGTGTTAGTGAGCAGCCTTAATACAGCTAAAGACTGTGGATGGTTTAACGCACTTTCATTCTTTTCAGCGATAGGTACCGGGTTCCTCTTCGCGAGCGTAGTTTCCTTGGTGATGAGTGCCTATGTCGTCCAAGCATACCACTGGGTGAGTGAGCTGAACAAACCGAAAGATGAGGTACTCGCAACGGGACCGCGCTTACTAGTCACCACAGATTCCGTCCAAATATTTGGTGTGTGCCGGCGGAAATGAAGTGACAAAACGGGGGCGCTTCAGATTGCCCCAAGTGTTTAGAAAAAAATATTAAGTTCGATGCTTGTTATCACAAGCGCGAAGAAGCGGAAAGAGTACTGAACGGTAAACCGAAAGCCTTTTTTTTTAATTTTCAGTTTTTTGTTGTTGTTGTTGTTGTGGTCTTCAGTCCAGAGATTGGTTTGATGCAGCTCTCCATGCTACTCTATCCTGTGTAAGCTTCCACATCTCCGAATAACTACTGCACCCTACATCCTTCTGAATCTGTTTAGTGTGTTCATGCTGTGGTCTCCCTCTACGACTTTTACTCACCACGCTTCCCTCCAATGCTAAATTGATGATCCCTTGATGACTCAGAACGTGTCCTACCAACCGATCCCTTCTTCTAGCAAAGTCGTGCCACAGATTCCTCTTTTCCCCAATTTAATTCAGTACCTCCTCATTAGTTACGTTATCTACATATCTAACCTTTTACACTGCAAATAAACAGAAACAATGGTGAACATATTTTATTGATTAATTTTTTTAAAGGCATAAAATGGAAAGGTGGAGGACAGTTTTGGATCGAAAATAAATTTCCAAGAAAGTACCGCACTTACAGCGTCCACAAGGACTCTACAAATAACTTTCCAAAAAGGGACTTTAATTAAAACCTACAGGACTTCGTATATTCCATTAGCTCTCATCAGCTGTAAGCTAAAAATTGGTTCATCGTGCAGGTAAAATCGACCCATCGAGAGAGAAAACGAAACCGCGTCCCGAGAACACTGCATCAAAATCCTTTCCACTATACATCACCAGCTAACCTCCCAAATGAGGCGTTATGCATGGTTTGGTGTTAAGCAGTGCGATATGAGAGAATCGTTTATGAACGTAAACTGAGTATGTTTTAATACAGAGGCTAATAAAAACCATGAAACTGAACAAGTGCACTGTCTGTAACGTGTGCAAAACGCCGGAATACCTACAATTTTTCCATTTTTTAAAAATTTTTTTATGATGAATATCACCACAGCGGTTGCAAATCACCAAACGAAAAAAAATTTAAATATGTATATACGAAGTTCTTGTGTAAACTTTGCAATACCTCCCCGTAAATTTATTTGCAGTGCCAGATAATCGTTTACCTCTTTCTACGCCTTTTATGACGGCAACGGCCTTACCGCAGTGGATAAACCGGTTCCCGTGAAATCACCGAAGTTAAGCGCTGTTAGGCGTGGCCAGCACTTGGATGGGTGACCATCCAGCCGCCATGCGCTGTTGCCATTTTCTCGAAGTGCACTCAGCCTCGTGATACCAATTGAGGAGCTACTCGACCGAATAGAAGCGGCTTCGGTCAAGAATACCATCAGAAGGTCCGGGAGAGCGGTGTGCTGACCCTCGCCCCTCCTATCCGTATCCTCCTCTGAGGATGATACGGCGGTCGGATGGTCCGGGTAGGCCACTCGTGGCCTGACGACGAAGTGCTTTTTTAGGCCTTTCATGAAAAAATTAAAAAAGTAAAATATAACGGTCGTTAATTCGTTCCATTTACGGTGTAGGTAACGCAAAAATTTTAAATTACTTGTCTACTCATACCATTGCACCAATTGCTATATGGTAACTAGGCTAGCATGCGACGCCCTACCTGCACCGAAAGAGCTAATTTACGAGGGGCGTTCAATAAGTAATACAGCACCGTTTATTTCTGAAAGTAGACTGCTTTTATTCAGGATCCCACTACACCATATTATTCCCACTCTTTTGGCAGCAAACGTTATTCTTCAAAATAATATCCGTTGAATGCGACGTCCTCTCGCAACCTTACTGGGAGGCCCTGAATGTGCGCATGGTATCCTCCTTCTGGGCGAGGCCTGAGCCAACATCTTGCTGCATCAGTAAGCGCCTCCTTAATCCTCGTACTGCTTCCCGCGGAGTGCATCCATCTTTGGGCCAAAAAGATGGAAGTCGGAGGGTTCGATATCCGGGCTATGGGGTGGATGACGAAGAACAGTCCAATAAAATTTGGCGATCACCTCTTTGGTGTATGGACTTGTGAGACGCGTTGCGTTGTCATTGAGAAGGCGAAATTAGTTTGTATTCTCCAATTTTCTGAGGGTGGCGCAGAACACATCAGAGTTAATCGTTGCACCATGAGGTAGGACACTGAACAAAATAACCCCTTCACATTCTCAGAACACCAAATCGGTAATGGCAAGTAGGCCGAGTCCCCTTGTGTGTTGCCTTAGTGATTATATCACAGCTACCAGTATTTTTGTTTCAAACAGCAAGTAACCAGTACCAACAGTTACATCCTACCTTGTAGTAATATTTGCAACAGACCATGTCTTTTAATTTTTTTATATGTAATATATTTTAATTTTTCAGCCAGTTCACAGTCCAAAGCGACATAATTCACGAAACGACAAAACAAGTATTTTCAGAATCTCGAAAGAAGATTATATAATGTCAGTTTGAAAGCATACACATAAAGACGTATAATATCTGCTGATCCATCTACTTCTACACTCTGATAGAAGGTGATGGAAACAGAAGGTGTGGGGTGAGCGAGAACAGTGTCATGACCCAGAAAGGCGTCATCATCCAACCCCCCCCCCCCCCCCGTTATGAAAGATACATCACTTCGCTGACCACTGATGCAGACAGCTTTTTATGATTATATTAAAACATTTTAAATACTTTATACATTTTCTTATTTAACTCCCATGCATCTGAGGTATGTTAAATGTTAGTGGGTGGGAAAGATAGTAATGTACTTTGCCTGCCCTTCCCCTCCTCACGTCCCGAGAACAAACTCTTGGCTACCACGCACCTGGCAGAAGCCGTCGTTTGGTTTGTGGCACTCACTTCTGAAAAGAATTCAACATACGTTGCCAAGCAACAAGCAGCATCTTGACGTCAAAGCAAGAGACGTTTCATACTCCGACTGCTTACAGTGCTGTATTTTTATCTGGTGCCAGAAAGTTGAGCTATTATTTTGTTTTTGCATACTCCCCGAGCACACGTATTATTGAATATACTTATGATGTTTCAGCAACCTGTCATGTATACAGCTCGCAGTGCAGATAACCACCTGGTAGAACACACTGAGTGTGCAAAAGAAGCAGTTCCAATAGCACTTACATTTACCCTTATTCATTATGTAGCTGGCCGCGGTGCCCGACCGGTTCTAGGCGCTTGAGTCGGGAACTGCACGACTGGTACGATCGCAGGTTCAAATCCTGCCTCGGGTATGGATGTGTGTGATGTCCTTAGATTAGTTATGTTTAAGTAATTCTACGTTCTAGGGAACTGATGACCTCAGATGTTGAGTCCCAAAGTGTTCAGAGACATTTGAACCACTTTTCACTATGTCAATACATTATACGAAATATCCTCTGTCATTCAAAATTAGTATAATGATGTAACCCTTCCCCTGTAATTAATTATTCACGAAAAATACAGTGTCTATTTTTCTCAAGTTTCTCTTATTGCAAGTGTATCCCCTTGTGCACAGTAGGCCCCATGTGTAGAAGTATTTAGTTGGCTAGTGAGCTAGTACGGATGCCTATAAAGGGTGCTAGGGGTGTAAGTCTAGATTTTTTAATTGCTGACTGACGACAGTGAGTGAACTGAACGACGTTATATCAATATTTACTTCAGTTGCAGACTAACAATTATAGCTATTAGTAATGGTATGTTTTCAGGTTTGTTAGTAGCTCCAAGCTCACGTGTGAGGATCCAGCCATTAATGCTTATTTTTCCTTGGGCAGCAGGTCAGGTGTTGAAGTGCGGATATGTGGACGCAAAACGGATACTGCGTACTAATAGGGATAGTCCACTTAGAGGTGCAGTTACGACCATTCAGACAATATCAGTTAGTAAATTATCTGACGTTTTTGTGGAAACACTGTTACATACAGAAAAAAAAGAACAACCAACACACTGAAATGGGAACACTTTAAGCTATCAATGATCACAGTATATCCACTTATATCCCTAGCACCCTGTATAACCCAACTGATGAGCCAAAACATTACATGACTGCCTTCTTCGTAGCGTGTTGGTCCACCTCGAGAATGCTACGCAGCACGTATACTACGCAGCATGGAGCCAACAGGTCCTTCATAGGTTTCTGGAGGTATACAGGTATGTCACCATCTTCTGCACATAGGTCGCGCCGTTTCCATAGATTGTGTGCCTATTGTACACTACTGGCCATTAAATTGCTACATCAAGAAGAAATGCAGATGACAAACGGTATTCATCGGACAAATATATTATACTAGAACTGCGATGTGATTACATTTTCACGCAATTTAGGTGCATAGATCCTAAGAAATCGGTACCCAGAACAACCACCTCTGGCCGTAATAAAGACCCTGATACGCCTGAGCATTGAGTCAAACAGAGCTGGGATGGGGTGTACAGGCAGCTTCAACACGATACCACAGTCCATCGAGAATAGTGACTGGCGTATTGTGACGAGCCAGTTGCTCGGCCACCATTGACCAGACGTTTGAGCGGCGTTTTCAATGCTAACAGGTCAGTACAGCCGATGAAATAACCTCAGAAATCAATGTGTGATGGACGACGAACCTGTTCGTTAGGACAGTGCGGCGTAATCTTGTGTTAATAGACTATAACAGCAGACGACCGACGCGATAGCTTTTCATAACAGCACGACATAGCCTACCGCGCCTCTCCAGGGCTCGTGACCGTATCGGCTGAACCATAAACGACTCAGAAAATTCTCTCCTGTCAGATGAGTCCCGATTTCCGTTGGTAAGAGCTGATGGTAGGGTTCGGGTGCGGCGCAGACCCCCACGAAGCTATGGACCTAAGTTGTCAACACGGCACTGTGCAAGTTGCGGGTAGCTCCATAATCTGTGGGCCGCGTTTACGTGGAATGGGTTGGTTCTCTGGTCCATCTGAACCGGCCGCGTTTACGTGGAATGGGTTGGTTCTCTGGTCCATGTGAACCGATCATTGACTGGAGATGGACCGGTTTTATCTACTTGGAGACCATTTGCAGTCATTCATGGACTTCGTGTCCCCAAATAATGATGTAATTCCTATAGCAGACAATGCACCATGCCACTGGTTCACAATGAATCACAGTTGGTGTGGAGAACATTCTGACGATTCGAGCGCATGATTTGGCCACCCAGATTGCCGACGTGAATCCCATCGAACATTTACGGGACGTAATCGACGGTTCAGTTCATGTACAAAATCGTACATCGGCAACTCTTTCGCTATTTATGGACAGCTGTAGAGGCAGCATGGCTAAATATTCCTGCAGGGGCCTCCAATGACGTGTTCAGTCCATGCCAAATCGCGTTGTTAAGCTACGCCTGGCAAAAGGAGGTCCAATACGATGTAAGGAGGCCTTCCGTCACCTCAGTGAGTGTGAGTAGACACAGCACTACGGTCTTCCGTCTCTGCTTTGTTTATACAGGGTGATGCAGTGATAATGTTACAAACTTTGAGGGATGGTGGAGAAGGTTTAATGAATCAACTGGAGATAAGAAACCCTCGTCCTTAAACGACCGAGTCGCTAATTATAAGCGCCAATTATTCTTATACGTTTTGGGAGTGGAGCACATGTACTGGTATTGTTGTTGGTAACAGTGAAGGATATTCAACATCAGCAGGTGATAGTATGGATCAAAACAAGAGAAAGATTTCTAGCGAACATAGGCTCTAAAATGCATACCTTAAGAGCTATGAGCACTTTTTCAACTTCGATACTGCGAAATGCATCTCATTTGAATGAATGCCCATAGCTCTTAAAATGTGCATTTACCAGCCCATGTTCAAATGTGTGGGAATTCCTAAGTGACCAAACTACATCTACATCTACATGACTACTCTGCAATTCACATTTAAGTGCTTGGCAGAGGGTTCATCGAACCACAATCATACTATCTCTCTACTATTCCACTCCCGAACAGCGAGAGGGAAAAACGAACACCTAAACCTTTCTGTTCGAGCTCTGATTTCTCTTATTTTATTTTGATGATCATTCCTACCTATGTAGGTTGGGCTCAGCAAAATATTTTCGCATTCGGAAGAGAAAGTTGGTCACTCAAATTTCGTAAAAAGGTCTCGCCGTGACGAAAAACGTCTATGCTTTAATGACTTCCATCCCAACTCGTGTATCATATCTGCCACACTCTCTCCCCTATAACGCGATAATACAAAACGAGCTGCCCTTTTTTGCACCCTTTCGATGTCCTCCGTCAATCCTACCTGGTAAGGATCCCACACTGCGCAGCAATATTCTAACAGAGGACGAACGAGTGTAGTGTAAGCTGTCTCTTTAGTGGACTTGTTGCATCTTCTAAGTGTCCTGCCAATGAAACGCAACCTTTGGCTCGCCTTCCCGACAATATTATCTATGTGGTCCTTCCAAATGAAGTTGTTCGTAATTTTAACACCCACGTATTTATCGAGTAATCGAATTCCAACGGATTTCTTTTGGAACTCATGTGGATCATCTCACACTTTTCGTTATTTAGCGTCAACTGCCACCTGACACACCATACAGCAATCTTTTCTAAATCGCTTTGCAGCTGATACTGGTCTTCGGATGACCTTACCAGACGGTAAATTACAGCATCATCCGCGAACAACCTAAGAGAACTGCTCAGATTGTCACCCAGGTCATTTATATAGATCAGGAACAGTAGAGGTCCCAGGACGCTTCCCTGGGGAACACCTGATATCACTTCAGTTTTACTCGATGATTTGCCGTCTATTACTACGAACTGCGACCTTCCTGACAGGAAATCGCGAATCCAGTCGCACAACTGAGACGATACCCCATAGCTCCGCAGCTTGATTAGAAGTCGCTTGTGAGGAACGGTGTCAAAAGCTTTCCGGAAATCTAGAAATACGGAATCAACTTGAGATCCCCTGTCGATAGCGGCCATTACTTCGTGCGAATAAAGAGCTAGCTGCGTTGCACAAGAGCGATGTTTTCTGAAGCCATGCTGATTACGTGTCAATAGATCGTTCCCTTCGAGGTGATTCATAATGTTTGAATACAGTATATGCTCCAAAACCCTACTGCAAACCGACGTCAATGATATAGGTCTGTAGTTAAATGGATTACTCCTACTACCCTTAAACACTGGTGCGACCTGCGCAATTTTCCAATCTGTAGGTACAGATCTATCGGTGAGCGAGCGGTTGTATATGAGTGCTAAGTAGGGAGCTATAGTATCAGCGTAATCTGAAAGGAACCTAATCGGTATACAATCTGGACCTGAAGACTTGCCCGTATCAAGCGATTTGAGTTGCTTCGCAACCCCTAAGGTATCTACTTCTAAGAAACTCATGCTAGCAGATGTTCGTGTTTCAAATTCTGGAATATTCCATTCGTCTTCCCTGGTGAAGGAATTTCGGAAAACTGCGTTCAATAACTCCGCTTTAGCGGCACAGTCGTCGATAACAGTACCATCGGCACTGCGCAGCGAAGGTATTGACTGCGTCTTGCCGCTTGTGTACTTTACATACGACCAGAATTTCTTCGGATTTTCTACCAAATTTCGAGACAATGTTTCGTTGTGGAACCTATTAAAGGCATCTCGCATCGAAGTACGTGCCAAATTTCGCGCGTCTGTAAATTTTAGCCCATCTTCGGGATTTCGCGTTCTTCTGAACTTCGCATGCTTTTTCCGTTGCCTCTGCAACAGCGTTCGGACCTTTTTTGTGTACCACGGGGGATCCGTTATATCTCTTACCAATTTATGAGGTATGAATATCTCAATTGCCGTTGCTACTATATCTTTGAATTTGAGCCACATCTCATCTACATTCGCATAGTCAGTTCGGAAGGAATGGAAATTGTCTTTTAGGAAGGCTTCTAGTGGCACTTTATCCGCTTTTTTAAATAAAATTATTTTGCGTTTGTTTCTGATGGATTTGGAAGAAATGGTATTGAGCCTAGCTACAATGACCTTGTGATCACTAATTCCTGTATCAGTCATGATGCTCTCTATCAGCTCTGGATAGTTTGTGGCTAAGAGGCCAAGTGTGTTTTCGCAACCATTTACAATTCGCGTGCAAGTCTTAGCGTGAGACTTTTTCGCGACTCTGTTACGTTGCAAACGTTGAAAAAATTGCTCCACCACGAAAAGTATAACGTTTCTCATTGGATAGACAGAATTTTTGTAAGCGGCGCTAAACGTTAACATTGAGACCCTGATTGGTCAGATGAAAACACAGCCAGATAGTTCTTTTTAAACCAACTTCGGTAAATTGTAGTAAGGGGAAGTTAGGAGAGAGGTGCTTCCGAGACGGCGCCCCCTGATGCTGCCTAACCAACGACAAGGTAATGAACGCACGCGATTCCGCATAACAGCGCATAAAGCTTCACTCAGAACTGCAGAAGTCTCATCTGTTACACCCCCCTTTTCCATAACACTAGTGTCGATCGTCAATTTAATCTCATGGTGTTCACATTTGCTACTTGAAGTAAAAATCTGAAACGCGATTATTTTTCTGTTATATAGTTACTGAGAAGCCACATCAGCCACTGTAATTTACGACAAGTTAGATAAGTAATTAAAGACAATAGAGGGTCACTGTAGACCATTTTGATAGTTTTCTCTTTTGTGAAACTTAATTTAAACCTAGATTATAGATGTGATATGGCATAGGTAATCCTTCGATCCATTGTAGAACTTGGAAACCCATTCAGGGATATTCGTTCACATTTTTGTTGAACGCAGTTGGTTTTTATCACCCTGTATTAAAACATTTCCTTTTATCAATAGTGCAATTTATAAACAATGCTTTGTGAGTAGAATAAAATTTCCAATGGTAAACGTAACTGCTTTTTCGACGTTATTTTACCAGCTAACTAAAAATAGGAAAGCCTTGAAAACCTTCCACTAAATTCAGTTAGTATTAAGATTCTTTTACAGGGAGTACAGTGGAGCTGACGCTGAAATCATTACGTATTTGGTTATATCACCGCTAGTCTCACTGAACTCTTCTGAACTCTACATGTCATGTGTGGTCTGGCGTCTCCTTACCAGCAACAGGTCTCAGCTTCAAACTAGTCAATTCCCCAAAAAAACACGCTCAGAGCGTCGTTGCACGAAAGTGGCAGGGAGGCACGACTTAGAACAAACAGACACCACGCAGAATGTTAGACCTCAAACACACACACACACACACACACACACACACACACACACACACACACCCATGCCCGAGGGATCGAACCTCCGGCGCGAGGGCACATCCCATGTTCACTAGGCTTTTTTCTTTTTCTTTTGGTCGATTACAATATCACTGGAAGTTAGGTGTCCTATAGTCTTAGCAAAAACAGTAAACATACATGTATTCCACAGCCAGAGGTGTAGGACCGGTTTTCACTTATCACTTTCGACTCAGTCCTTTCTGGACCTGGGTCCCTTACTTGAAATGTATACATTTACCCTTCTCCACCACACCTGAAAGTGTGTAACATCATCACAGAATCCCGATGTATACTTTCCTTAGCGCGTCGCGTAACCAGACTGCATTCACTCTCGCCGTGGTAAGCTGATCGTAATGTTTCGATTCAGCAGTCTATTCAGAGCACTCCAAACGAAACCGGCCCAGTGGTAGCTTCGGTGAGCAACAATAATAGTCCTGACATGCTGTACGACAAGTGGGGATATTAGACAATACAGATTTTAAGGTTTCATTCCGTGTTTTCACAGGCTTATTGGGATGTGCTGCACATGGCGGCGCGCTGGTACCTCGCCTCGCAGGGCATACAGCTGCTGGAACCGATCCGAGATATGGTCGTAAAAGGGCAACAAGACGTCAGCTGTCTAGATGTCTTCCACACGATATTCTTCTTATGTAAGTCTGCACGCCTCTAGTGCCCGACTGTCTACACTGACGCAAAAAATAATCCCAATACCTACAAGGAATTTCCGACGTAAACGAAAATTGGTAGGCAAGTTTCTACAGGGTGTTACAAAAATGTAAGGCCACACTTTCAGGAAACATTCCTCACACACAAATAAAGAAAAGATGTTATGTGGACATGTGTCCGGACTCATTACTCTACAGTACTAGCATCAAGCACATCAATACGTAGCATCAACAGGTAAGTGTTCATCACGAACGTGGTTTTGCAGTCAGTGCACTTTTTTAACAAACGTGGAGTTGGCAGATGCCCATTTGATGTATGGACTGGCACGGGGCAATAGCCGTGGCGCGGTACGATTGTATCGAGACAAATTACCAGACCGTAGGTGTCCCGACAGGAAGACGTTCGAAGCAATTGAACGGCGTCTTAGGGAGCACAGAACATTCCAGCCTACGACTCGTGACTGGGGAAGACCTAGAACGACGTGGACACCTGCAACGGACGAGGCAATTTATAACCCTAATGTCAGCGTCAGAGAAGTTGCTGTTTTACAAGGAAACGTTGACCACGTCACTGTAAGGAGAATGCTACGGGAGAACCAGTTGTTTCCGCACCATGTACAGCGTGTGCAGGCACTATCAGCAGCTGATTGGCCTCCACGGGTACACTTCCGCGAATGGTTCCTCCAACAATGTGTCAAACCTCATTTCAGAGCACATGTTCTCTTTACGGATGAGGCTTCATTCCAACGTGATCAAATTGTACATTTTCACACTCAACTCGTGTGGGCTGACGAGAATCCGCACGCAACTGTGCAATCACTCCATCAACACAGACTTTCTGTAAACGTTTGGGCAGGCATTGTTGGTGATGTCTTGATTGGGCCCCATGTTCTTCCACCTACGCTGAATGGAGCACGTTATCATGATTTCATGCGGGATACTCTACCTGTGCTGCTAGAACATGTGCCTTTACAAGTACGACACAGCATGTGGTTCTTGCACGGTGGAGCTCCTGCACATTTCAGTCGAAGTGTTCGTACGCTTCTCAACAACAGATTCGGTGACCGCACCCCTGACCGCAACCCTCTTGACTTTCATTTATGGGCGCATTTGAAAGCTCTTGTCTACGCAACCCCGGTACCTAATGTAGAGACTCTTCGTGCTCGTATTGTGGACGGCTGTGATACAATACGCCATTCTCCAGGGCTGCATCAGTGCATCAGGAATTCATGCGACGGAGGGTGGATGCATGTATTCCTCGCTAACGGAGGACATTTTGAACATTTCCTGTAACAAAGTGTTTTGAAGTCCCGCTGGTACGTTCTGTTGCTGTGTGTTTCCATTCCATGATTAATGTGATTTGAAGAGAAGTAATGAAATGAGTTATAACATGAAAATTAAGTGTTTCCGGACACATGTTCACATAACATATTTTCTTTCTTTGTGTGTGAGGAATGTTTCCTGAAAGTTTGGCCGTACCTTTTTGTAACACCCTGTATATCTGAATGACGGTGTTTTGCGTATGGCTCTGGCGCATCGTACTGCGTCTGCAGCAGCAATCTGAACAGCAGTTGGCACCACAATGACACAACGAACTGTTACATATCGGTTACATCAAGGACAGTTCCGAGCCAGACGTTCTGTAGCGCGCATTTCACTGACCCCGAACCACGATCGCTTGCGACTGCAATGGTATCAAGCGAGGGGTGGTTCAAGGGCAGGGTGGATGTCAGTCGTATTTTCTTGGCGAAACGTGGTTCGGCCTCGGTGCCAGTGGTGGTTGAGTGTTGGTTAGAAGAAGGCCTGCAGCCAACCTGGTGTGGGTGCTAGACACACTGGGCCGACACCTCGACTTATCGTCTGCGGTTCCAATTCTTATGACACCAGGAACACTCTGTAGTTGTACCACGCACCCTGACAGCAAATTTTTACGTCTGTTGGTTCGACCTGTTGTGCTGCCATTCATACCAACAGGATAACGCTCGCCCACATACCACTGTTGTGACCCGACGTGCTCCAAGGAGTGGCAAGATTTCGTCTTGGCCTGCTCGATCACCAGACCTGTCTCCAGTAAGATATCCACATATGGGAAATAATTGGACGATAACTCCAGCGTCATCCACAAACAGCATTAACCATCCATGTATTGACCGATCAGTTGTAACAGACATGGAACACCATCCCACAAACAGATATCCAGCACTTACACAACACAGTGGATGCACGTTTGTATGCTTGGAGTCAACATTCTGGTGGTCACACAGGTTATTAACGTACCAGCAATTCACTTTTTCAGTGGCTTATTTCGCACTTTCAGTAAGCTGTGATACTGCAGTGATAATCATTTAATTATGTTACCTAAACAAATGTATTCCCGAAATTTCGTTATTGCGAATTAATTAATTAATTATTTTTTTGGTGTTGCGATTTTCACCATCAGTGTATCAGCTGTACGGTACCCACAATAAAAATTAAATCACCCCCACAAGACATCACGCAGATACCATGTAACACTGTCTCTACCCCAAGCGACCAGAAAAAGCACTGCTCATTCCCGTTTTCGAGGATGTCAGGACGGATGCACGTAATTACAGGCCTATACCGTAGACGTCAGTCTGTTCTGTAATTATACAACATGCTTTATGCTCAAGGATTATCACGTTTTCGGAGAACAAAAATCTCCTCTTTTAAAATGAACATGGATTTCGCAGACGGAGATACTGCGAAACTTAGTTCGCACTGTTCCTCCATCACATCCACAGCGCTGTAGATGACAATATTCAGATTTGATGCCGTGTTCCTTTACTTTAGGGCGACGTTTAACCCCGTGTTGCACTGCCATTTAGTGAAAAAAAAAACAAGACCAGATCTGCGTCTGGATTCAGGACTTCCTTGCAGGTAGCGCTCAACACGTCGCTCTTAACGGATCAAAATCGACAGATGTAAATGTCGTTTACGGAGTACCAGAAGGAAGTGTGATGGGATCGCTAATGTTAACGATGTACACTTATGCTCATAAATTAAGAATAATTCTGATACATGGTGAAACAACGCTCTGGTGGGCGGTTTGCGGGTTTATATCACCTTGGGGTATGACCATGCGGTGCATTTAACCAGCGGTCGTCGCACAGTGGTGATGGAAGCAGCCCACGCACACAGGGGTGTGTTGGCGCATGTCAATTACGGTGCAGCGAGTAAGTGTGCAGGCGTTTCCAGACGTGCTAATGGTGACCGTGTGTTGAAAATGGCTCAAAGAACGCGTATTGATGACGTTATGTGGGGCAGAATACTAGGGTGACAGGAGGCTTGTCAAACACAGCAGGTCGTAGCAGGGGCCCTCCTTGTGCCACGAAGTGTGATCTGAAGATTATGGCGACGATTCCAGCAGACAGGAAACTTGTCCAGGCGCTACGGTACCGGACGTCCACAGTGTACAACACCACAAGAAGACCGATATCTCACCATCAGTGCCCGCAGACGCCCACGGAGTACTGCAGGTAGCTATGCTCTGGACCTTACCACACAGCTACTGGAACAGTTGTCTCCAGACACACAGTCTACATACGACTGAACAGACATGGCTTATTAGCCCGGACACCTGCAAGGTTCATTCCACTGACCCCTGGTCACAGGAGAGCCCGTAAATCCTGGTCTCAAGAACACAGTACACGGTCATTGAAACAGTGGTCTCAGGTTATGTTCACGGACGAGTCCAGCTTATAGTCTGAACAGTGATTCTTGCCGGGTTTTCATCTGGCGTTAACCAGGAATCAGATACCAACCCCTTAATGCCCTTGAAAGGGACCTTATGGAATTCGTGGTTTGATGGTGTGGGGTGGGATTATGATTTGTGCACGTACCCCATGCATATCTTTGACCGAGGAACTGTAACAGGTCAGGCGTATCGGGACGTCATTTTGCACAAGTATGTCTGCATCTTCATGGATGCAGAGGGTCCCACCTTCCTCATGATGGACGATAGCGCACGGCTCCACTGAGGTGACATCGTGGAGGAGTACCTTGAAACAGAAGATATCAGGCGAATGGAGTGGTCTGCCTGTTCTCCAGACCTCAACCCCATCGAGCACGTCTGGGATGTTCTCGATCGACGTATCTCTGCACACCTTCAAACCCCAAGGACACTGCAGAAGCTCCGACAGGCACTGGTGCAAGAATGGGAGGCTATACCCCAGCAGCTGCTCGACTACCTGATACAGAGTATGCCAACGCGTTGTGCGGTCTGTCTACGTGTGCATGGTGATCATATCCCATGTTGATGTCGGGGTACATGCGCAGGAAACAGTGGCGTTTTGTAGCACATATATTTCGGGACGGTTTTCTCAACTTATCACCAATACTGTGGACTTACAGACCTGTCTCGTGTGTCTTGCCTATGTGCCTATAGTATTAGCACCAGTTTTGTGCAGTGTCACGTTGCGTGGCACCACATTCTGCAATTACCCTTAATTTATGAGCATGAGTGTATATAAAGGACCTAGTAGAAAGCGGCGGATGCTCTTTAAGACTATTCATAGATGATGTGGTTCTCTATAAGAAAGTATTAAGGCCAGAAGACAGTATCAATTTGCTGAATGACCTGTAGAGGATTGATGAATGGTACAGTCTCTCTCAGTTGACCCTGAACGTAAATAAATGTAACATTATTGCACATACATAGGCAAAGAAATTCACTACTTCATAACCACATTATTGATAACAAATTGCTGGACACAGTATCTACCCTCAAATATCTAGGAGCAACTATGCAAAGTAACTTTCAATGAAATGAGCAACTAAAGCAAATACCAGGAGAAGTGAATGCAGTCTGAGATTCATAGGAAGGATCTTAAGGAAATGTAACTCATCTACGAAGGAAATGGATTATACGGCGATTGTTCGAACGTTTTCTGGGTACTAATCATCAATATGGAATTCTTACGAGGTAGAGTTAATGTAAGAGATACAGAAGATTCAGCTAAGAGCAGCGCGTTTCATCGCGGGATGGTTTGGTCAGCGCGAGAGCGTAACAGATATCTCAACAAACTCCAGCGTCAGACACGATACATGACAGGCGTTGTCCATCACGGAGAGGTTTACTACTGAAACTTCGGGACAGAAATTTCCGCGAAGAGTCGGACAACGTACTACTTCCTGCCTCACACATCTTGCGAAATGACCTACACTAGAAAACTTGAGAAACAAGAGTTAATGCAGAGGTTTACCAACAACCATACTTCCCACGCACCCATCATGAATGGAAGAGGGGAGAGGGGAATCAGTGGTATCAGTAGTACCCTCTGGCACCCTCCGATAGTTGGCCTGAGGAGTACTGATATAGAATTAGATGTAAATGAAACCTAAATAATGGTTTCTATTCTCCGTGCAGAGCGTTCCACAAGTTTGTTTTGGCCTGCCACATCCGTCTGAAGCCACTGATTCATGATTAGATTACGTAGAGCTACCAAATTGCGCAGATGTCCATTGCTAGAGTTCACCAGCTGTTCTCATCACCCCAGATGGTTTCTTGCCGTGTGATTAAAATCGGGTGATTTAGACTACCAGTAAAGGTGCGGTACAGCGGCCCAGTGCTCAACAAGCCCTGTGTGTACAGCCCTTGCTCCTCCCATCTTGGAAGACTCGATGACTCGTAACATACTCGTCGTGATTACGTACACGAAAGGGCGACAGGTGACCATCGAAAACACTGAAATAAATAGGCTGGTTCATGTTCACGGCAATGGAATAATACGGAAAACACATCCAGAACCACATATGGCGTAAACTACATTCCCTACATCCTACACATGGGAAGTTGAATGACTCGTTCATTCATCGGCGCACTCTGTGCAATGTATCATGGATTAAAGAGGTAAAAGCGCGGCTCGTGGGACTGCACTACAATCTTCTAGCCCGCCACTGTCCAGTTTCTGAGTTTTTTTGCCACAGTGAAGACGTGCAATTTCATCTGCCGCTGTGTACAACGTTAGCTTGAGAGGTACCCTCCACCGAATGTCCATTAAATGCAGTTCCCTTCGCAATGTTCGATCAGAAATTGGTTATGAACGTCCCGCATACAGTGGCGAGAAAAATTCGTTTCGGGGTTGGACGCGGACTCTTGTACCTGTACACACGTTGTACAGTCAGCGTTCGTATTCCAACAAATCTGGTTACTTCATTCAAAGTAAGGTCACGGGCAGGTGCAAACACGATAGCTCCTTTCTCCCATTCCGTCTCACCTCTACGTCGAATACAACCTTTAAAATTATGTATTCCACAAAAATTGTTAAGTGTGCCCATTTTTTTGTTCTTGTCGTTATTGTATTGGACTTGTCGTGAGTTGCACTGAATTTTATTTGCCTGCCAAACGTCTTTGTGTAGAAAACACAAAGGACAATAATCGGCAAATAAAAGACATCACATAAGTGTAGACCCACATACGAGGGTCGGTCAAAAAGTAATGCCTCCCATTTTTTTCTACTTAAAAAAATTAAGTTAAGTGAAAAATTTGAATTTGGCGCCATTCCTCAAACCTTCTTCTGCAATCCACTGCAGTAGTAACTTTCTGTGTCAACAGGTGGCAGCACAGCAGAAGTTTGTAAGATGGCCGACATCGATGTTCGTTTGAGACAGCGTTGTGTGATTGAATTCTTGAATGCAGAAGGTGAAACGCCCATACGCATTCATGAAAGACTGAAGAAGGTGTATGGTGTTGTGACAGTGGATGTCAGCACTGTTAGACGATGGGTTCGTCGTTGTAAGGAAGCTGAAGGGCAAACACCGTTGACTGACGAAAAGCGGAGCGGCAGGCCGGTGAGTGCAGTGACTCCACACAACATTCAGCAAGTTGATGACATCATTCGTGGTGACCGTCAGGTGACTGCGGATGAAGTGTGTCGCATTATTTCTCTTAGTAAAGGCAGTGTGATCACGATTATTAAACAATTGGGGTACTCAAAAGTTTGTGCACGGTGGGTTCCAAGAATGTTAACCGATCAGAATAAAGAGGCAAGGAAAACAATAGCCTCCCAACACTTGCAGCCCTTCCGTTTGGAGGGAGATGAGTTTCTGAAAAAAATTGTGACCGGGGACGAAACATGGGTGCATTTTTTTGAACCCAAATCAAAGAGGCAGTCAATGGAGTGGCGTCACACAAGCTCGCCGAGGAAGAAAAAATTCAAAACTGTGCGATCGGCAGGGAAAGTTATAGCAACAGTTTTCTGGGATACAGAGGGTGTGATTCTGGTTGATTTTTTGGAGCAGGGATGCACAATAAATTCTGTTCAATACGTCACAACCCTCAAAAAACTGAAAGCACGTCTTCAGCGAGTTCGCCCAACAAAATCAATGGCAGATGTTCTTCTTTTGCATGACAATGCAAGACCACACACCAGTCGTCACACCTCTGACGAGATTGTCAAAATTGGATGGGAAGTTTTGCCTCATCCCCCATACAGCCCTGACCTGGCACCATCAGACTTCCATCTGTTCGAGCCACTAAAAGAAGCTCATCGTGGGATTCATTTTGAAGATGAGGAGGCCGTCAAAACATCCGTGCGTCAATGGCTTAGGAAGCAGAGCTGTGATTTTTACCGTGCTGGGATACATGCTCTTGTTCAAAGATGGACCAAAACTGTAGAGATGGGCGGAGATTACATTGAAAAATGACAAAATGATCCTCAATGTTGTGGTTTTCAACCTATGTAATTGCATTTAAATTTCCTGACAATTAAACGTAGAAAAAAAATAGGAGGCATTACTTTTTGACTGACCCTCGTACAAACTGCAGCAGCAATCAGAATAATTAGCAATAACTAATACAGACTAATACTATATCAGGTAAACAATCGCAAGGAGTCTCAACCATTCTGTCATCAAACGGCAGAATTACTTCAAGTTTGAGCATGATCTCTATTTCCAACAGGAATTACTACTATTAGGAGAAGCGAATAGTGGCTATTGGCCTACATCTTCCTCAGTGACCTACAAAACAAAATCTTTGAAGAAATACTATAGCCTAAACAGTATACTGCTACAGCTAAGTTGATGACGTAATGCGCTTGATATATGAAGCACATGACTGGGTAATACAGTTACACAGAGTCAACAATACTAGCCGTCCGTAGCTCGTGGTCTAGTGAATGGCGTTGCTGCCTCTGGATCACGGAGTCCCGGGTTCGATTCTCGGGCGGGTTGGGGATTTTCTCTGCTAGCACTGGGTGTCTGTGTTGTTCTCACCATACCATCATCATCATTTGCGACAGTAGCTAGACTGAACTGTGTAAAAATTGGGACTTTGTACAGGCGCTGAAGATCACGCAGTTGATCGCCCCACAAACCATTCATCATCAATACGCCCTACCCCAACATCCATTTCACCCTTGAAACTGAAGACCACAATAAAAAATTAAAAATAAAATAACATTCCATGACATCGCAATTGAGAACAATAACCACAAACAGCGGTTATGATCACGCGGAAAAGCTACATCTACCTCTACAGCAACACATAACACAGCAAACCACCGCACAGTGCCAAACCATGCAAGACTCAGATACCTCCTGCACCGACTGAAAGCGAACAGAATCCCAATGGCTAAAGACAGCTACACACAAGAACACTGGGCGTACTGTTTGTTCGACGTAAGAATGGCCACTCTCCGAAGGTAATATTGTGAACCCCCAAGAGTTCTGAGACCTGTTGCGTTTAAATGGTCTCGTTAAGTAATGGATTTTTGTTGAGAGCCTGAATATCAGTTTGAGCTTGTATATTTTCAGCAGGCGGCTTACCTTGCCCGAGAGAGACAGAGAGATTAAGCTCTTTGTCAAGAGTCACCGCACAACGGCTTCTTGCACACCTTAGAAATCTACAGCTGACGTGGAAGGAGGGGAGGGGGTTGGGGGCGGGGGACCACATCATAGCTACTAGTACGAGTACTTTCTGTGGTGTTCCTCAGCAAAACGTGCTCAACCTGTACTACTGAGGGCAGTTATAGCTGAAACAACCAGTCACTGATTACACTAGTTTTTTTCAATGCCTGTTCAGCCGGACTGTTAAAACCGTTCAGAATAACCTGTTTCTGAAATAACGAATTTTCGGTTTTCTATTCTCATTATTTACTACAGTAAACGTACGAATAGAGAAAAGATTGAAAAATATTGGCTCACTCTCTTCGAGATACACAGAAACAAAATATTAAATTAAACAACCAAATAAAAGGAAACTAAGTCCGTCCACCATTCCGTGCTCTTCTCGAAACGTGATGAGTGATTGAATGCTACAAAAAATTGCAGTATTTTCCTATTGATTCTTATTTTTTCTAAACTCTCCTCAAAATCATGGATTCAGGGATCTTTCCAAGATTTGGTCATTACGAACAGTCAGTGCTAAACGATGAAAACTGAGATTGAAAAACTTTATGTTTCTTGTTAATTTATGAGATAAAGGCTTACTACGTAGACACAGGCAGCAGATCATCTAGTTGCCATTTATACTTTAAACTATGAATGAATTGTTGATAAATTTTTAACTTATTGCTGTTACCGTAAGCTCCTTCCTCTTTTATTATCTTATATTTCAAAATTTTAAAGCTAATTAAGCATTGCGCTTCATTCCTATGCCACTTTGTAAAATATTCACATACTAGGGTTGGCGCCATTCTAATATACAACGGATGTCCGGCGACAACAGTAAGAAACTGCGGTACAGACCAGAAGGGACACGTCTTGAACAGAGAACATACACGCGCACCACTAACAGGCCACAACACACGGTAAGAGGGACCACTATCCTCTCAGCAATGCTGTACCAATTCTTAGGTTTGATTCAGCTCTCCATGCCACTCGATCCTGTGCAACCTTCTTCATCTCCAAGTAACTAGTGCAACCTACATCCTTCAGAATCTGTTTACTGAATTTATCTCTTTATCTCCCTCTACGATTTTTACCCCACATGCTTCCCACCATTACTAAATTGGTGATCCCCTGATGCCTCAGAATGTGTCCTACTAACCGATCCCTTCTTTTGTTTCGGTTGTACTACAGATTTCTCTTCTCCCTAATTGTATTCAGTTCCTCCTCACTAGTTACGTGATCTATCCATCTAATCTTCAGCATTCTTCTGTGATAACACATTTCCAAAGCTTCTATTCCCTCCTTGTGTAAACTATTTATCGTCCATGTTTCACTTCCATACGTGGCTACAATCCACACAAATACTTTCAGAAATGCCTTCCCTACACTTAAATTTAGACTCGATGTTAACAAATTTCTCTTCTTCAGAAACTCTTACCTTTCCAGTGCCACTCTACATTTTATATCTTCTCTACTTCGACCAACAAGTAGCAAAACTCATCTATTAGTTTAGGTATCTCATTTCCTAATCTAATTCCCTCAGCATCACCCGAGTTAATTCGACTACATTCCATTATACTCGTTTTGCTTTTGTTGATGTTTCCTTTCCAGACTGTCCAATCCGTTCAACTGCTCTTCCAAGTCCTTTTCTGTCTCTGACAGAATTACAATGTCAGTCATTGGCGAACCGCAAAGTTTTTATTTTTTCTCCATGGATTTTGATACCTAATCCGAATTTTTCTTTTGTTTCCTTTACTGCTTGCTCAGTATACAGATTGAATAAGATTGGGGATAGGCTACAACCCTGTCTCACTTCCTTCCCAACCACTGCTTCGCTTTCATACCAGTCGACTCTTATAACTGCCATCCGATTTCTGTACAAATTGTAAATAGCCATTTGTTCCTTGTATTTGACCCCTGCCACCTTCAGAATTTGAAAGAGAATATTCCAGTCAAATTGTCAAAAGCTGTCTCTAAATCTACAAACACTACAAACGTAGGTTAGCCTTTCATTAATCTATCTTCTAAGATAAGTCGGTAGGGTCAGTATTGCCTTACGTGTTCCAACATTTCTACGGAATACACATAGATCATCCCCAAGGTCGGCCTGTACCACTTTCTCCATTCGTCTGTAAAGAATTCTTGTTAGTATGTACAGCCGTGACTTATTAAACTGATAGTTCGGTAATTTTCAAGTCTGTCAACACCCGCTTTCTTTGGGATTGGAATTATTATATTCTTCTTGAAGTCTGACGGTATTTCCGTTTCTCATACATCTTGCTCGCCAGATGGTAGAGTATTGTCAGGACTGGCTCGCCCAAGGTTATCAGTAGTTCTAATGGAATTTTTTCTACTCCCGGGGCCTTGTTTCGACTGAGGTCTACCAGTACTCTGTCAAACTCTTTACGCAGTATCATATCTCCCATTCTATCCTCATCTACGTCCTCATCCATTTCCGTAATATTGGCATGAGGTAATCGTCCTTGTATAGACCCTCTATATATTCCTTTCACCTTTCTGCCTTGCCTTCATTCCATAGAACACGTTTTCCATCTGAGTTCTTGATATTTATACAAGTGGTTCTCTTTTCTCCGAAGGTCTCTTTAATTTTCCTGCAGGCAGTATCTATTATAACCGACACCTAATAAATACCGAGAAATACCGGTTATCCAGAATTAAAATACCAGCATCGGTTTGAATCGGTCCGTTTCCTCCATTCCTAAGCTGTACTCAAAACGTGCTTGTACCGCATGCGTTCTCAAACTTCTTGGCAGCTGCCAGTCATTGCTTACGCGAGGCACACTCACTGTTCGCAGGCTCCAGACTGGCGACCATCGCCGCAGCGTTCCTCGCCTGGAAGCAGCTGCCAGTCTGACGTGGCTGGAGGCCAGCTCCAGCGGCTTACGTCATCTCCACAGCTCCCGCCCTCACATTGTCGCAGATTCTCAGTGCACCAGCTCCAATACTCATCCTCGTCCAAATCACACTGCTATTCGAGAATCATTTTGATCATTTCATTTCTGTCCGCCATTCCGCTGATGTAAAAGTTGCTTTTACTGTATTATGTAATCTTTCAAGTTCATGTTTGCAATATACAACTGGATAAAAAAAAAGATCGGATGTTGAATGCATGCATATCATAAAAATCGATGTACATATGAATGTATGTATACACACTGAAAAGCCAAAGAAACACCTGACTAGCATCGTGTAGGGTCTCCCGCGAACACGCACAAGTGCCGCAACACGACGTGGCATAGGCACGACTTCTGTCTGATGTAGTGCTGGAGGGAAATGACACCATGAGTCCTGCAGAGCTGTCCATAAATCCGTAAGAGAACGAGGGGGTAGAGGTCTCTTCTGAACAGCACGTTGCAAGGTATCCCAGATAAGCTTAATAATGTCCATGTCCTGGGGAGCTCGTGGACATCGGAAGTGATTTAAACTCAGAAGAGTGTTCCTGGAACCATTCCGTAGCAGTTCTGGACGTGTGGGGTGTCACATTGTCCTGCTGGAATTGCTCAAATCCATCGAAATACGCAATGGGCATGAATGGATGCAGGTGATCAACAGGATGCTTACAAACGTGTCACCTGTCATGGTCGTAACTAGACGTACCAGGGGTTCCAAGTGCACGCGCCCTACACCGATGTAGAGTTTCCACCAGCTTGAAGAGTCCCCTGCTGGCTTGCAGGGTCCGTGGAATCATGAGGTTGTCTCTATGCCAGTACACGTCCATCCGTTCGATACAATTTGAAACGAGACATATCAGACGAGGCAACATACACTCCTGAAAAATTGAAATAAGAACACCGTGAATTCATTGTCCCAGGAAGGGGAAACTTTATTGACACATTCCTGGGGTCAGATACATCACATGATCACACTGACAGAACCACAGGCACATAGACACAGGCAACAGAGCATGCACAATGTCGGCACTAGTACAGTGTATATCCACCTTTTGCAGCAATGCAGGCTGCTATTCTCCCATGGAGACGATCGTAGAGATGTTGGATGTAGTCCTGTGGAACGGCTTGTCATGCCATTTCCACCTGGTGCCTCAGTTGGACCAGCGTTCGTGCAGGACGTGCAGACCGCGTGAGACGACGCTTCATCCAGTCCTGAACATGCTCAATGGGGGACAGATCCGGAGATCTTGCTGGCCAGGGTAGTTGACTTACACCTTCTAGAGCACGTTGGGTGGCACGGGATACATGCGGACGTGCATTGTCCTGTTGGAACAGCAAGTTCTAGGAATGGTAGAACGATGGGTTCGATGACGGTTTGGATGTACCGTGCACTATTCAGTGTCCCCTCGACGATCACCAGAGGTGTACGGCTACTGTAGGAGATCGCTCCCCACACCATGATGCCGGGTGTTGGCTCTGTGTGCCTCGGTCGTATGCAGTCCTGATTGTCTCGCTCACCTACACGGCGCCAAACACGCATACGACCATCATTGGCACCAAGGCAGAAGCGTCTCTCATCGCTGAAGACGACACGTCTCCATTCGTCACTCCATTCACGCCTGTCGCAACACCACTGGAGGTGGGCTGCACGATGTTGGGGCGTGAGCGGAAGACGGCCTAACGGTGGCGGGACCGTAGCCCAGCTTTTCATTGGCGCTTCAGTGCATGTATGAATATACGCATGTTTCACATCTGCTCCTAAATTTCAACCAGACTTGGTACATATATCACTTACTGTATGGAAGGAATCGCTCTGTAGGTAGAGCTTGCTATCTCTCAAAGAGGCGGGGGCGGGGTTACTTTTTCAAACCTCGTCGAAACCTTTTTCTTCTTCTTTTTTTTTTTTTTTTTACTGACGGTCCCCACAAATCGATAAAAGGAAGAAAGATAATTTGCTTACTATACTTTCGTTATTCATGCAGCAAAACTGCCGTATTGCTCCTCTTCTGCTAACGCTACTCGCAACAGATTTAGCTGGCGCTAATCACATATATTACTCGATGAACCAGAAAATGGTATATATATATATATATATATATATATATATATATGTACTCGATTCACAGCCAGTTGGCCCAACTGAAGGAAGGTAATGTTGACTTCGGTGCTTGTGTTGACATGCGACTCATTGCTCTACAGTACTAGCATGAAGCACATCAGTACGTAGCATCAACAGGTTAGTGTTCATCACGAACGTGGTATTGCAGTCAGTGCAACGTCTACAAATGCGGAGTTGGCCGATGCCTATTTGATGTATGGACTGGCACGGGGCAATAGCCGTGGCGCGGTACGTTTCTATCGAGACAGATTTCCAGAACGAAGGTGTCCCGACAGGAAGACGTTCGAAGCAACTAATCGGCGACTTAGGGAGCACGGAACATTCCAGCCTATGACTCGCGACTGGGGAAGATCTAGAACGACGAGGACACATGCAATGGACGAGGCAATTCTTCGTGCAGTTGACGATAACTCTAATTTCAGCGTCAGAGAAGTTGCTGCTGTACAAGGTAACGGTGACCACGCCACTGTGTGGAGAGTGCTACGGGAGAACCAGTTGTTTCCGTACCATTTACAGCGTGTGCAGGCGCTATCGGCAGCTGATTGGCCTCCACGGGTACACTTCTGTGAATGGTTCATCCAACAATGTGTCAATCCTCATTTCAATGCAAATGTTATCTTTACAGATGAGGCTTCATTCCAACGTGATCAAATTGTAAATTTTCACAATGTACATGTGTGGCCTGACGAGAATCCGCACGCAATTGTGCAATCACGTCATCAACACAGATTTTCTGTGAACGTTTGGGAAGGCATTGTTGGCGATGTCTTGATTGGGCCCCATGCTCTTCCACCTGCGCTGAATGGAGCACGTTATCATGATTTCATACGGGATACTCTAGCTGTGCTGCTAGAACATGTGCCTTTACAAGTACGACACATCATGTGGTTCATGCTCGATGGAGCTCCTGCACATTTCAGTCGAAGTGTTCGTACGCTTCTCAACAACAGATTCGGTGACCGATGGATTGGTAGAGGCGGGCCAATTCCATGGCCTCCATGCTCTCCTGACCTCAACCCTCTTGACTTTCATTTATGGGGGCATTTGAAAGCTACCAAATGCAGAGACTCTTCGTGCTCGTATTGTGGACGGCTGTGATACAATACGCCGTTCTCCAGGGCTACATCAGCGCATCAGGGATTCCATGCGACGGAGGGTGGATGCATGTATCCTCGCTAACGGAGGACATTTTGAACATTTCCTGTAACAAAGTGTTTGAAGTCACGCTGGTACGTTCTGTTGCTGTGTGTTTCCATTCCATGATTAATGTGGTCTGAAGAGAAGTAATAAAATGAGTTCTAACATGGAAAGTAATCGTTTCCGGACACATGTCCACATAACATCTTTTCTTTCTTTGTGTGCGAGGGATGTTACTGAAAGTTTGGCCGTACCTTTCTGTAACACCCTGTATACGTGAATTCCAAGGACGATCTCTGCATCTCCCTGATAGTAATTTGCCTTCGCCCTGCTGATGGCCGTGGTCATTAGCAGCTACTATTTTGCCTGTCATAGTTGTCAACACAACACTTTCAAACAAGTCTTGCTGAAGACTGAACTTGCGAACTCGTACTCAAGCAACTGCTTGTTAAAACTCATCGTCAGTGGAGTTTGTGCATGAAGTAAGACTTCGACTGCTCGACGAATTTACCAATCGAATAAGTGCAGAGCTACCAGACCGTGACCAATCAGATTTCTTATGTCACGTGAGGAACTGTATCGCGTGCATTCACCCACAGAAAGCCGCCAAACACGAGCCAGCTCCCACCTTCATGCATCGCAACCAGCAAACACACACACACACACACACACACACACACACGTGTTGCTTACTGACGGCGTCAGACCAGCTCCACACAGAGGCTCGCATCGAGTGACCAAACGAGGAGAACGAACACTGGATATTTTACTAAACGGTAAAATTACTACTGCTTCAATCGACAGGGCGAAACTGGAGTAACTATTACCAGGAATGCCCGCTACATTTGTGCCTCAGTACCAGCCTAAGCCTCAAATGCAAATACCAGTACTAACATCGAAAATAGGCGGACAACCTGACTGAAACGCTCTCCGGATTTGTGGCAAAACATCTGGATGACTCTCCGCTTCTCCATAGAGGGATGACGTAGCGAAGAAAACAGTTGTCCACTTTATTTCGTAGCTGTCAAAGATTTCGCAAACCATCCGACTATGCGCTCCTCGTGCGACATGAGTAGTTGGTTTGTTTGTCGACGTAGGATGGGATCAGACGGTGGAAAGTTGTTTGCTAATAGAGGCGCCTAACGTTAATTTGTTCCAATGAAAATGGTTGAATGCCTTACTTATGAAAAACATATGTCTGTCAATAAATATTTGTTGTTATACGAGCGCCAACAAGCTGATTTGCTTGATCACACAAAGTACTTGGTACGTTTATTAGCATAGGTTCTCCGAGATGACAGCTTGCGGGGATGCTCTGAACCAAACTGGGGAGAAAAGTAATTAGTGGCACTACTTTATGAAAGGCGGGGATGAGTTAATCAGAAACACACTAGCGTATCAAGGAATTTTATGTATGGTGGCGGAGATAGGCCCTTCTGCATCCTGCAGCAATGCCTCGTGAGTCCCTAAGAATCTCCAGAACCCAAATCGGTCTTCCTCGATGTTGTGTTCTCTCATATTTTTCATTCTTCTATAAATAATTCGCGTCAGTATTACGTAATCATGAACTGAACTAGTAATCGCAGTTGCACTTCGTCTGCTGATGTCTGAATATGGGACGGCGTGGCAACAAAGGTCTCTTCTGCTGCTGGTGGCGCGTGAGTTTCTCTGGAAACTGTTTACAGTAGCATCTGGCAACATGGCGGAGCTCAGCATCTTGATGCGTATTCTGGTTGTCGCAGCGGCTTATTTGCAGATCGTGAGTACTTCATGCTCTTAATTAGTAGAGGCAAGCACTTGTGGTTTCGGTGATGGTTTTTCCTGTGTGTACATTTTGTAGCATGCTAAATTTAGGCCAACAGCACATCTGAATTTTTACTGGAGAATAATTCAGTTACATACCAGGGTCTGTGGAAACTGCTCCGCCATCAAGGATACTTGTGACACAAGTTTGGGTGACAGCAGGGTTAGGGAGGGAGGAAGGCAAGAGGGAACGGTTTTCTGCCCTCTTTCCCTCCTCTCTTGGAATCTGGAGTACACACCTTTTATACGGCAGAGAATCAACTTAACAGGCAGGCAAAACAAGTGCAGCGGTATATCCTCGTGGAATTTTTCCATGACGACCTAATCATTTCTGTAGTTACATCATCAACGCCTTCAGGTTAAATAGTCCACTGTCTTTTCAGGATGGTACAGGAGATGATGGTTGACGTTGATGGCTACTTATTCTCCGGAAAGGTGAGTGATGCCAAAACCGCGGGCTACATAGCGAGCGTAATGTGGAGGTCTGAAGAATAAGAACTCAGCTGTGTGGGACCCACAACAAACAGGACTAATAGAGGATATCGAATGTATACTCGTACAAAGAAAGGTCAGCACGATTGCTCACAGGTTTCTTTGACTCACCGTGAAAGCGTAATGTACAACCAGATGAAATGTTGTACTCAAGGTATGAATTTCTTTATGTCGTGTTCCCAGCGAATTCAACAGGTGAATGAGTGCTGCTCCATGTCATATATTTTTACGAGCCAAGAAAGGGATTCAATATGAAGAGAAAATGGTTCTCGATTAAACGCAACTCGTATAAAATCGTGTAACTCTTTTGGAATGAAGGCTTCCATTGCGAATTTCGATGATGTCATTATCTTCAGGCGAATTATAGGGTTCATGTCTAGTTCGTATTTTAAGAGACGCTGGGCCGCTGACTCCTCCACCTCGTCTGCAGCGGCTGGGACATAACGCGTTTCCGGAAGGGGTGTCGTGGACATTGGAAGGGCCGGGGGGGGGGGGGGGGGGAAGAGAGGGTGAATCGCCAACGGCAGTGAGGAGGGGGGGGGGGGGGAGCACCCAGCGAGTTGGAAGGTCCTGGCGTAGCGTCCGGATGGCACAGACAGACATCACCAGTCCGCGACAACAGGCGCGCGTTGCCGAGCCGCTGCAGACGACGTAAAGGCCTGTTCCCACTGGGGCTGCCGCGCGTCAAAACCGCACGGCACCGGCGTGGTTGCCATAGAGCGCCCTCTGCGTAGCAGTTCGCCCACGTCGAACCGCTTCCACTGCCGCTTGCCGCGCTCCAGGTCCGCGCCGTCAATCACAGAACGCGCTGAGCATGACCTGAGACACACAACACCAGCCACACGAACTTTCGTAGAAGCTCTGGCGCGGACGCGGCGGCAGCTGTGAAATACTTATCAACCGATAGGAAATTATTCTTCCCCCCATGAACCATGGACCTTGCCGTTGGTGGGGAGGCTTGCGTGCCTCAGCGATACAGATAGTCGTACCGTAGGTACAACCACAACGGAGGGGTATCTGTTGAGAGGCCAGACAAACGTGTGGTTCCTGAAGAGGGGCAGCAGCCTTTTCAGTAGTTCCAAGGGCAACAGTCTGGATGATTGACTGATCTGGCCTTGTAACAATAACCAAAACAGCCTTGCTGTGCTGGTACTGCGAACGGCTGAAAGCAAGGGGAAACTACGGCCGTAATTTTCCCCTAGGGCATGCAGCTTTACTGTATGATTAAATGATGATGGCGTCCTCTTGGATAAAATATTCCGGAGGTAAAATCGTCCCCCATTCGGATCTCCGGGCGGGGACTACTCAAGAGGATGTCGTTATCAGCAGAAAGAAAACTGGCGTTCTACGGATCGGAGCATGGAATGTCAGATTCCTTAATCGGGCAGGTAGGTTAGAAAATTTAAAAAGGGAAATGGATAGGTTAAAGTTAGATATAGTGGGAATTAGTGAAGTTCGGTGGCAGGAGGAACAAGACTTCTGGTCACGTGACTACAGGGTTATAAACACAAAATCAAATAAGGGTAATGCAGGAGTAGGTTTAATAATGAATAGGAAAATAGGAATGCGGGTAAGCTACTACAAACAGCATAGTGAACGCATTATTGTGGCCAAGATAGATACGAAGCCCACACCTAACAGTAGTACAAGTTTATATGCCAACTAGCTCTGCAGATGACGAAGAAATTGAAGAAATGTATGATGAAATAAAAGAAATTATTCAGATAGTGAAGGGTGATGAAAATTTAATAGTCATGGGTGACTGGAATTCGGCAGTAGGAAAAGGGAGAGAAGGAAACGTAGTAGGTGAATATGGATTGGGGCTAAGAAATGAAAGAGGAACCCGACTGGTAAAATTTTGCACAGAGCACAACTTAATCATAAACAATACTTGGTTTAAAAATCATGAAAGAAGGTTGTATACATGGAAGCACCCTGGAGATACTAAAAGGCATCAGATAGATTATATAATGGTAAGACAGAGATTTAGGAACCAGGTTTTAAATTGTAAGACATTTCCAGGGGCAGATGTGGACTCTGACCACAATCTATTGATTATGACCTGTAGATTAAAACTGAAGAAACTGCAAAAAGGATGGAACTTAAGGAAATATGACCTGGATAAAGTGAAAGAACCAGAGGCTATACAGAGTTTCAGGGAGAGCGTAAGGGAACAATTGACATGAATGGGGGAAACAAATACAGTAGAAGAAGAATGGGTAGCTTTGAGGGATGAAGTAGTGAAGGCAGCAGATAATCAAGTAAGTAAAAATTCGAGGGCTAGTAGAAATCCTTGGGTAACAGAAGAAATATTGGATTTAATTGATGAAAGGAGAAAATATAAAAATGCAGTAAATCAAGCAGGCAAAAAGGAATACAAACGTCTCAAAAATGAGATCGACAGGAAGTGCAAAATGGCTAAGCAGGGATGGCTAGAGGACAAATGTAAGGAAGTAGAGGCTTATCTCACTAGGGGTAAGGTAGATACTGCCTACAGGAAAATTAGAGAGATCTTTGGAGATAAGAGAACCACTTGTATGAACATAAAGAGCTCAGATGGAAACCCAGTTCTAAGCAAAGAAGGGAAAGCAGAAAGGTGGAAGGTGTATATACACTCCTGGAAATTGAAATAAGAACACCGTGAATTCATTGTCCAAGGAAGGGGAAACTTTATTGACACATTCCTGGGGTCAGATACATCACATGGTCACACTGACAGAACCACAGGCACATAGACACAGGCAACAGAGCATGCACAATGTCGGCACTAGTGCAGTGTATATCCGCCTTTCGCAGCAATTCAGGCTGCTATTCTCCCATGGAGACGATCGTAGAGATGCTGGATGTAGTCCTGTGGAACGGCTTGCCATGCCATTTCCACCTGGCGCCTCAGTTGGACCAGCGTTCGAACTGGACGTGCAGACCGTGTGAGACGACGCTTCATCCAGTCCCAAACATGCTCAATGGGGGACAGATCCGGAGATCTTGCTGGCCAGGGTAGTTGACTTTACACCTTCTAGAGCACGTTGGGTGGCACGGGATACATGCGGACGTGCATTGTCCTGTTGGAACAGCAAGTTCCCTTGCCGGTCTAAGAATGGTAGAACGATGGGTTCGATGACGGTTTGGATGTACCGTGCACTATTCAGTGTCCCCTCGACGATCACCAGAGGTGTACGGCCAGTGTAGAAGATCGCTCCCCACACCATGATGCCGGGTGTTGGCCCTGTGTGCCTCGGTCGTATGCAGTCCTGATTGTGGCGCTCACCTGCACGGCGCCAAACACGCATACGACCATCATTGGCACCAAGGCTGAAGCGACTCTCATCGCTGAAGACGACATGTCTCCATTCGTCCCTCCATTCACGCCTGTCGCGACACCACTGGAGGCGGGCTGCACGATGTTGGGGCGTGAGCGGAAGACGGCCTAACGGTGTGCGGGACCGTAGCCCAGCTTCATGGAGACGGTTGCGAGTGGTCCTCGCCGATACCCCAGGAGCAACAGTGTCTCTAATTTGCTGGGAAGTGGCGGTGCGGTCCCCTACGGCACTGCGTAGGATCCTACGGTCTTGGCGTGCATCCGTGTGTCGCTGCGGTCCGGTCCCAGGTCGACGGGCACGTGCACCTTCCGCCGACCACTGGCGACAATATCGATGTACTGTGGAGACCTCATGCCCCACGTGTTGAGCAATTCGGCGGTACGTCCACCCAGCCTCCCGCATGCCCACTATACGCCCTCGCTCAAAGTCCGTCAACTGCACATACGGTTCACGTCCACGCTGTCGCGGCATGCTACCAGTGTTAAAGACTGCGATGGAGCTCCGTATGCCACGGCAAACTGGCTGACACTGACGGCGGCGGTGCACAAATGCTGCGCAGCTAGCGCCATTCGACGGCCAACACCGCGGTTCCTGGTGTGCCCGCTGTGCCGTGCGTGTGATCATTGCTTGTACAGCCCTCTCGCAGTGTTCGGGGCAAGTATGGTGGGTCTGACACACCGGTGTCAATGTGTTCTTTTTTCCATTTCCAGGAGTGTAGATGGTCTATACAAGGGCGATGTACTTGAGGACAATATTATGGAAATGGAAGAGGATGTGGATGAAGATGAAATGGGAGATACGATACTGCGTGAAGAGTTTGACAGATCACTGAAGGACCTGAGTCGAAACAAGGCCCCCGGAGTAGACAACATTCCATTGGAACTACTGACGGCCTTGGGAGAGCCAGTCATGACAAAAGTCTACCATCTGGTGAACACGGTGTATGAAACAGGTGAAATACCTGCAGACGTCAAGAAAAATATAATAATTCCAATCCCATGGAAAGCAGGTGTTGACAGATGTGAAAATTACCGAACAATCAGTTTAATAAGCCACAGCTGCAAAATACTAACACTAGTTCTTTACAGACGAATGGAAAAACTAGTAGAAGCCAACCTCGGGGAAGATCAGTTTGGATTCCGTAGAGATGTTGGAACACGTGAGGCAATACTGACCTTACGACTTATCTTAGAAGAAAGATTAAGGAAAGGCAAACCTACGTTTTTAGCATTCGTAGACTTAGAGAAAGCTTTTGACAATGTTGACTGGAATACTCTCTTTCAAATTCTAAAGGTGGCAGGGGTAAAATACAGGGAGCGAAAGGCTATTTACAATTTGTACAGAAACCAGATGGCAGTTATAAGAGTCGAGGGACATGAAAGGTAAGCAGTTGTTGGGAAGGGAGTAAGACAGGGTTGTAGCCTCTCCCCGATGTTATTCAATCTGTATATTGAGCAAGCAGTAAAGGAAACAAAAGAAAATTTCGGGATAGGTATTGAAATCCATGGAGAAGAAATAAAAACTTTGAGGTTCGCCGATGACATCGTAATTCTGTCAGAGACAGCAAAGAACTTGGAAGAGCAGTTGAATGGAATGGATAGTGTATAGAAAGGAGGATATAAGATGAACATCAACAAAAGCAAAACGAGGATAATGGAATGTAGTCGAATTAAGTCGGGTGGCGCTGAGGGAATTAGATTAGGATATGAGACACTTAAAGTAGTAAAGGAGTTTTGCTATTTGGGGACCAAAATAACTGATGATGGTCGAAGTAGAGAGGATATAAAATGTAGCCATGTATGGAAGTGAAACATGGACGATAAATAGTTAGGACAAGAAGAGAATAGAAGCTTTCGAAATGTGGTGCTACAGAAGATTAGATGGGTAGATCACATAACTAATGAGGAAGCATTGAATCAGATTGGGGAGAAGAGAAGTTTGTGGCACAACTTAACCAGAAGAAGTGATCGGTTGGTAGGACATGTTCTGAGGCATCAAGGGATCACCAGTTTAGTACTGGAGGGCAGCGTGGAGGGTAAAAATCGTAGAGGGAGACCAAGAGATGACTACACTAAGCAGATTCACAAGGATGTAGGTTGCAGTAGGTACTGGGAGATGAAGAAGCTTGCACAGGATAGAGTAGCATGGAGAGCTGCATCAAACGAGTTTCAGGACTGAAGACCACAACAACAACAACAATCCATATTTGGCTACCAAAATACAGTATTTATTTTTTAATTAACCTGCTTTCCCCGACAAAAACGGTAATTAAAAATAGTTTCATACGACGTTCGTGCACCCTTTGATATGCCTCAGAATGGTCACACGATATCTGAAGTCAGCGTAAAAGCATCCACTGTACTAAAACCGTATGGCAGCATATGTAAACGTGCATTACGGTACATTTGCCGCACAGTTTCAGTACTGCCAGTGCATTCGAAAGTCATGGATAATACATAACCAGTCACTGTTTGTTGTTTCATGAAGGAAAACACGGTTTATGAAAAATGCTACAAATGGCACAATTGCCTTAACAATAATTAAACTTTATCATTTGCTGACAGTCGCCATAAGAAAACTTCATTCAAGTTTCTCTAAAATAAGGTTGTTTGCAGAGACTAATAGAGATGTATACACAAATACATCACAAATATATGTGCTAGAGGCTGCATTTAAGAAGTGTTCTGGTAATAAATACACAACTGACCTATTGCTGCTGTTGGGCCGCATTAACGAGAAATACAATTCGCTTCTGTGTTGGTACAGTGTTCCACAGTAGTCAGTCCTCTGCATTCCTCTTTATCTCTCCATAACTACTGCATCCTACATCCATTCTAATCTGCTTACCGTTGGCAAGTCTTGGTCTCACTCTATCATTTAGCCTCCATTATCAAACTGACGATACTTTGATGCCCCATATTATGTCCTATCAAGTAACCCCTCTTGTAGTCAAGTTGTGCCTCTCTTTAATTCAGTACCTCTATTTTAATTACACGATCTTCGTATCTAATCTTCAGCATTCTTATTTATCACCACGTTTTGAAAGCGTCTATTGTCTTCTTGACGAAACTGTTCATCGTCCACGTTTTACTTATATTCAAGGCTACACTCAACACAAATACCTTTGTAGAATAGTACTCAAACATTACAATTTATTTTCCATGTTAACAAATTTTCTTTTTCTGAAACGCTTTTCTTACTATTGGCAGTCTTCATTGTATATCCTCTCTACTTCTGCCTCCTCAACTCCTGCTTCCCTTTCAAGTCGCGGAATTCTTAGAAATGCAGTTTGGTTTCTGTACAAGCTGTAGATAATCTTGTGTCCCTGTGTCTTATAGATGATACCTTCAGAGCTTCAAAGAATGTTTTTCAATTAACATTGTCAAAACCTTTCTCTAAACAGGCAAATACTATAAACAGCGTTTTGCAGTTCTTCAGTCTGTCTACTTAGTTAAGCGGTAGGATCAGTATTGCCTCGTATGTTCAGACATTTCACAGGGATCTAACATTGTGCTCATGTTGGTTTGTATAACCCCTCCCCCTCTCCTCTCTACATATTCCTTCCACTTTATAGCCTTCTCTCATTTGCTTAGTTGTAGCTTGTCAAATGAGTTCTTGACAGTTGCTTCTCCTCTGAGTAAGGTTTTCTTTCTTCTTTCTCATTTTCATTCTCCTATGTTCTCAAACGCGATTTTGGACTCTCTGTCGACGTTATTTTTAGGTATTTCTATTTCCCATGGGCTACTTTATTTGTTGAATTTTTATATTTTTCCCTCTTGTCATTTAAATTTAATATATCTCGTTTCATCGAACGATTTCCACTGTACCTCTTTCTCATTGACATCCTCTGCAGCATTCACTACTTCTTCTCTCAAAGATATCCATCCATATTGTAGTGGATTCCTTATTTTGTTTCAGTCAGACGTTGCCTTACGGTATTTTTAAGATTATCGAAAAACTGTGGGTCTTGACTTATTCGAGTTACATCTCCTTAATTTGCTACCGTTTACTGTCTCTTTAGTTGTAAACTGCAGCTCGTAACCAATAAATTATTGTCGGTTTGCGTGTGTACCGAGAATTGTCTTACAATTTAAAATCCGGTTTCGAAAATTCTGTTCCAAATATATATTTTTCTTTCATGATTCATAAGCAAGGTATTGGCGGTGATTACATTATGATCTCAACTAAATTCTATTAGGTGGCTTCCCCTTTCATCCCTTTCCCCAAGCCTTTGTGATCTTACTGTTTTCTCTTCCTGTACTTGCTCCCGTATCACATTTTAAATTTTTGTCTCGCTTAACTGTCTGAATAATCTCTTTCATCGTACATTGTTGCAATGTGTTATGAGACACTGAACATTCATGAACGGCAGGCATGAAATCTGTTTATGGAGAAATGAGAAAAAATGAAAATGAAATATGTGAAAGAGCACATTGTAAAGAAAATGAAAAAAATTGGTACGTCTTCACTCAGCTTTGTCTTTCCTTCTTGGAGGTGCACGATATAGTTAATCAAACGCACCGGGTTTTCAGTGGGTCCCGCCCGCACCTCAGTGGCTGTCCGTCATTGGCTACCGCTAGCGTCTGCCCCTTCCAGATCAGATGGGAACGCCATTTCCGCTAGCCGCCGCGCCAAAGCGGAAAACACTTGCCGTTGCCGCACGCCGCGCTCTAGTGGGAACCGGCCTTTAAAGAACCTGCGGTCTAGCGTCTATAAAGATACGGACTGGAACTGGACCCGACACGTTGCCGGATGATGACGAATAGGAATCTTCTCGAAACGCGCGGTAGAACCACGACTTGACTCGATTGATAACCTGAAAAGACTTCACATGTTTCCATTGCTCTAATAAACATCTGCTTTTCCACTTCGTTAATATAACATTCCCGCGGGGATTTGAAAGCAAAAGCGAACCAGTGAAAGTGGATCCACTCAGGGCTGTAACATTGCTACTTCCGTTGTCTTTAACTTCCCAAAGGTCACTGAAGATTTGGCGATGTGCCAACATCACTGTACACAGGAAGGGGCTATCCTATATCTTAACGTACGAGAAGGTAAGTTTTCGCCCTTGAGTGGACCAACTACGTACCACACGTTCCACATAAAACTACTTACAATTATGGCACAGGAATTAGTGGAAAGCTTTAGATTCCCTACACTTCAGCCGCGCTACAAAATACAGGGTGTTTCAAAAATGACCGGTATATTTCAAACGGCAATACAAACGAAACGAGCAGCGATAGAAATACACCGTTTGTTGCAATATGCTTGGGACAACAGTACATTTTCAGGCAGACAAACTTTCGAAATTACAGTAGTAACAATTGTCAACAACAGATGGCGCTGCGGTCTGGGAAACTCAATAGTACGATATTTTCCACATATTCACCATGCGTAGCAATAGTATAGCGTAGTCTCTGAATGAAATTGCCCGAAACCTTTTACAACGTGTCTGGCGGAATGGCTTCACATGCAGATGAGATGTACTGCTTCAGCTGTTCAATTGTTTCTGGATTCTGGCGGTACACCTGGTCTTTCAAGTTTCCCCACAGAAAGAAGCCACAGGGGTTCATGTCTGGCGAATAGGGAGGCCAATCCACGCCGCCTCCTGTATGTTTCGGATAGCCCAAAGCAATCACACGATCATCGAAATATTCATTCAGGAAATTAAAGACGTCGGCCGTGCGATGTGGCCGGGCACCATCTTGCATAAACCACGAGGTGTTCGCAGTGTCGTCTAAGGCAGTTTTACCGCCACAAATTCACGAAGAATGTCCAGATAGCGTGATGCAGTAATCGTTTCGGATCTGAAAAATTGGCCAATGATTCCTTTGGAAGAAATGGCGGGCCAGACCAGTACTTTTTGAGGATGCAGGGACGATGGGACTGCAACATGGGGCTTTTCGGTTCCCCATATGCGCCAGTTCTGTTTATTGACGAAGCCGTCCAGGTAAAAATAAGCTTCGTCAGTAAACCAAATGCTGCCCACATGCATATCGCCGTCATCAATCCTGTGCACTATATCGTTAGCGAATGTCTCTCGTGGAGCAATGGTAGCGGCGCTGAGGGGTTGCCGCGTTTGATTTTTGTATGGATAGAGGTGTAAACTCTGGCGCATGAGACGATACGTGGACGTTGGCGTCATTTGGACCGCAGCTGCAACACGGCGAACGGAAACCCGAGGCCGCTGTTGGATTACCTGCTGCACCAGCTGCGCGTTGCCCTCTGTGGTTGCCGTACGCGGTCGCCCTACCTTTCCAGCACGTTCATCCGTCACGTTCCCAGTCCGTTGAAATTTTTCAAACAGATCCTTTATTGTATCGCTTTTCGGTCCTTTGGTTACATTAAACCTCCGTTGAAAACTTCGTCTTGTTGCAACAACACTGTGTTCTAGGCGGTGGAATTCCAACACCAGAAAAATCCTCTGTTCTAACGAATAAACCATGTTGTCCACAGCACACTTGCACGTTGTAAACAGCACACGCTGACAGCAGAAAGACGACGTACAGAATGGCGCACCCACAGACTGCGTTGTCTTCTATATCTTTCGTATCACTTGCAGCGCCATCTGTTGTTGAAAATTGTAACTACTGTAATTTCCAAAGTTTGTCCGTCTGAAAGTGTACTGTGATCCCAAGCATATTGCAACAAACGGTGTATTTCTATCGCTGCTCGTTTAGTTTTTATTGCCGTTTCAAATATACCGGTCATTTTTGAAACACCCTGTATCAGTGAAGCTTTTATCCAACTATTTGCTTACAAACCACAAAGTATGGCGCATAAGAGCTCGTAATGTGGTAACTCCTGTCATCTATAAGGAGTATAGTATTAGCGTAGTGTCTTTTCTTGACTGCAGGTAGACGGGGGATTTATATTTTTCATCCCGCTGGCGCCCTTCCTTACGGGCGCGACGCCTCCCGGCATTAGACGCCTATCCACCAGTAAGTATTCGCCACTGTCTGTTGTGGGTCTTTGGCAGTCGAGTGAAACGATCCTTTTCCGAAGCCGAAGTCAGTGGGTAAGCAAAAAAATACCACGATCTTTGTTTCAAAGTGGCTTCACACAAACTAATGGCACTTGGCTTGCCCATTACCATCGTCTCATGAACGTAAATTTAACTTGTATATTGAGATATGTGAACTGGAAAGAGAAGAACAATTTAAGTCTTATGATAAAGAAAAGCTCAAATGATGGCGTCATTTACGTCACAGACTTTACACCAATGATTCCCGACATTGATCTTATTACCCCATGAGTGGTGAAATGAGGGATAGAAACAGAAGGGCACAACTGTGTTTCGGTCACGAAAATAAACTGTTTTTGAAGAATCATTTCTTCTTAAGTCTGTAACATTAGGTAATGTTACAAATAATTGCATTTTCTGTTTTAAAGGCTATTATTAACGCACAAGACAATTTGGTGGAGGTTACAGCTAGTGAAAGTGACGTATGAACATCCTCCTCACACAGTCCACCCACTACACAGATAGTTTGTGCTGTCTACCTATGCCGGTAAATCTGATACACCGACTGAGGTCATGAGATACCTTCAAATATCCTGGCGGACCCCCTCTTGTTAACCTAACCTAACCCAACCCAGGCGCAGTGTAGCAGCATCTCGACGTGGCGTGGACTCAACAAGTCGTTGGAAATTCGCTGCAAAAATATTGAACCATGCTGCCTCTATGGCTGTCGACAAATGCGAAAGTGTGGACGGTGCAAGATGTTGTGTACGAACTGACACTCGATTATGTCTCGTGCATGATCCATGGGATGCATGTCACTCGTATTGTCCAGAATGTTCTCTAAACACGCCTCAGTCAATTATGGAACGGTGACATGGGGTGTAACCATCCAGAAAAAATTCCACGAATAGCTGAAAATGGTCTCCAAGTAGCCGAACATAACCATTACCAGTTAAAGATCGGTTCACTTGGACCAGAGGAAACAGTCCTTGCCAAAAGCCGTACTCTTACCCTACCATCGGCTCTTATCTACTGAAATCTGGACTGATCTGACCAGACCACGGTTTTTGAATTCTCTATGGTCAACCACTGGCCACAAGCTTAGGAGAGGCGCTGCAGGCAATTTCGTGCTGCCAGTAAAGACACTCCAGTCGGTCGTCTGCTGCCATAGCTGCCATAGCCCACTAATGCCAAATATCCCCACGCTGCACTAACGCACACTGTCATCGTACGTCCCACATCGATACTACCGAAGTCTGCATACGTGCAGGTCGCTTTCCAATGACTTGCCTTACCTCAGTGTTTATGAATCACTTGCTTACATCTTATGAAAAAACCTTCTCCGAGCAATAGGTAGCTCCAACAAGAGACCACATATCCTTTTATTATTCACAGCCCGACAGTAAGCGACCTACGTGATAGCATAATACCACATAACTATGTAACGGCTACTACACAAGTGTACTGCAAAACCAGTATTATTATTATTATTATTATTATTATTATTATTATTATTATTTCTTTCCTTTCTCAGACGTTAGGTCTGGTTAAAAATGGAAAGTGACGCGGACCTTGAACAAGCGTGACTTCCTTATAGCAGTACGCTATATGTTACATTGTATTTAGGAACTTTCGGGTAATTGAACATGTATCAATAATTACAGATTTCTGTAGTTGTATATACACTCCTGGAAATGGAAAAAAGAACACATTGACACCGGTGTGTCAGACCCACCATACTTGCTCCGGACACTGCGAGAGGGCTGTACAAGCAATGATCACACGCACGGCATAGCGGACACACCAGGAACTGCGGTGTTGGCCGTCGAATGGCGCTAGCTGCGCAGCATTTGTGCACCGCCGCCGTCAGTGTCAGCCAGTTTGCCGTGGCATACGGAGCTCCATCGCAGTCTTTAACACTGGTAGCATGCCGTGACAGCGTGGACGTGAACCGTATGTGCAGTTGACGGACTTTGAGCGAGGGCGTATAGTGGGCATGCGGGAGGCCGGGTGGACGTACCGCCGAATTGCTCAACACGTGCGGCGTGAGGTCTCCACAGTACATCGATGTTGTCGCCAGTGGTCGGCGGAAGGTGCACGTGCCCGTCGACCTGGGACCGGACCGCAGCGACACACGGATGCACGCCAAGACCGTAGGATCCTACGCAGTGCCGTAGGGGACCGCACCGCCACTTCCCAGCAAATTAGGGACACTGTTGCTCCTGGGGTATTGGCGAGGACCATTCGCAACCGTCTCCATGAAGCTGGGCTACGGTCCCGCACACCGTTAGGCCGTCTTCCGCTCACGCCCCAACATCGTGCAGCCCGCCTCCAGTGGTTTCGCGACAGGCGTGAATGGAGGGACGAATGGAGACATGTCGTCTTCAGCGATGAGAGTCGCTTCTGCCTTGGTGCCAATGATGGTCGTATGCGTGTTTGGCGCCGTGCAGGTGAGCGCCACAATCAGGACTGCATACGACCGAGGCACACAGGGCCAACACCCGGCATCATGGTGTGGGGAGCGATCTCCTACACTGGGCGTACACCTCTGGTGATCGTCGAGGAGACACTGAATAGTGCACGGTACATCCAAACCGTCATCGAACCCATCGTTCTACCATTCCTAGACCGGCAAGGGAACTTGCTGTTCGAACAGGACAATGCACGTCCGCATGTATCCCGTGCCACCCAACGTGCTCTAGAAGGTGTAAGTCAACTACCCTGGCCAGCAAGATCTCCGGATCTGTCCCCCATTGAGCATGTTTGGGACTGGATGAAGCGTCGTCTCACGCGGTCTGCACGTCCAGTTCGAACGCTGGTCCAACTGAGGCGCCAGGTGGAAATGGCATGGCAAGCCGTTCCACAGGACTACATCCAGCATCTCTACGATCGTCTCCATGGGAGAATAGCAGCCTGCATTGCTGCGAAAGGTGGATATACACTGCACTAGTGCCGACATTGTGCATGCTCTGTTGCCTGTGTCTATGTGCCTGTGGTTCTGTCAGTGTGATCATGTGATGTATCTGACCCCAGGAATGTGTCAATAAAGTGTCCCCTTCCTGGGACAATGAATTCACGGTGTTCTTATTTCAATTTCCAGGAGTGTATACGTTTGGATGTAGCTGTATTGTGTTGATGTAGTGGTGGATATTGTGTGGTATGACTCCTGTGGTTGATAGTACAATTGGTATAATGTCAACTTTATCCTGATGCCACATGTCGTTGACTTCCTCAGCCAGTTGGATGTATTTTTCAATTTTTTTCCTGTTTTCTTCTGTTTATTTGTTGTACTGGGTATGGATATTTCGATTAGTTGTGTTAATTTCTTCTTTTTATTGGTGAGTATGATGTCAGGTTTGTTATGTGGTGTTCTTTTATCGGTTATAACGGTTCTGTTCCAGTATAATTTGTATTCATCATTCTCCAGTACATTTTGTGGTGCATACTTGTTTGTGGGAACGTGTTGTTTTAATAGTTTATGCTGTATGGCAAGTTGTTGATGAATTATTTTTGCTACATTGTCATTTCTTCTGGTGTATTCTGTATTTGCTAGTATTGTGCATCCGCTTGTGATGTGATCCACTGTTTCTATTTGTTTATTGCAAAGTCTGCATTTATCTGTTGTGGTATTGGGATCTTTAATAATATGTTTGCTGTAATATCTTGTGTTTATTGTTTGATCCCGTACTGCAATCATGAATCCTTCCCTCTCACTGTATATATTGCCTTTTCTTTACCATGTGTTCCATGCGTCTTGGTCGATGTGTGGCTGTGTTAGATGATACGTCTACCTGTCATAATGTAGGTTTTTTTATGTCGACAAATCCCCTTCGTCCCTCCTTTCTGCTTAATGTGAATCTTTCTGTTGCTGAATGTATGTGATGTATTCTATATTTGTGGCATTGTGATCGTGTAAGTGTATTGAGTGCTTCTAGGTCTATGTTACTCCATTTCACTACTCCAAATTAGTAGGTCAATATTGGTAGAGCATAAGTATTTATAGCTTTTGTCTTGTTTCTTGCTGTCAATTCTGTTCTCAGTATTTTTGTTAGTCTTTGTCTGTATTTTTCTTTTAGTTCTTCTTTAATATTTGTATTATCTATTCCTATTTTTTGTCTCTATCCTAGATATCTATAGGCATCTGTTTTTTCCATCGCTTCTATGCAGTCGCTGTGGTTATCCAATATTTAATCTTCTTGTTTAGTGTGTTTTCCCTTGACTATGCTATTTTTCTTACATTTGTCTGTTCCAAAAGCCATATTTATATCTTTGCTGAATACTTCTGTTATCTTTAGTAATTGGTGAGTTATTGATTTGTTGCTGCCAGTAGTTTTAGATCATCCATGTATAGCAAATGTGTGATTTTGTGTTGGCATGTTCCAGTAATATTGTATCCATAATTTGTATTATTTAGCATGTTGGATAGTGGGTTCAGAGCAAGGCAGAACCAGAAAGGACTTAATGAGTCTCCTTGGTATATTCCACACTTAATCTGTATTGGCTGTGATGTGATATTATTTGAATTTGCTTGGATATTAAGTGTAGTTTTCCAAGTTTTCATTACTATGTTTAGGAACTGTATCAATTTAGGATCTACTTTGTATATTTCAAATATTTGTAGTAACCATGAGTGGGGTACACTATCAAAAGCTTTTTGGTAATCAATGTAAGGGTAGTGTAGCGATCTTCGTTTAGTTTTGGCTTGATATGTCACCTCTGAATCTATTATCAGTTGCTCTTTACATCCTCGTGCTCCTTAGCAACAGCCTTTTTCTTCTTCACATATAATTTTGTTCTGTGTCGTATGTGTCATTAATTTCTGTGTAATGACTGAAGTTAATATTTTGTATATTGTTGGTAGGCATGATGATGTGTCTGCTTGATCTTTAGGTTTCAGATAAGTTATTTCTTGTGTAAGCGTATCACAGACTATGTATGGGTCTGCAATGTAACGATTAAATAATTTATTTAGATGTGAATGTGTTGAGGTGAACTTCTTTAGCCGAAAATTTGCTGTTTTATCTTTTCCAGGGGCTTTGCAATTGTGCGTAGTATTAATTGCTCAGGTGACTTCATGTTGCAAAATTATCACTTCAGGCACTTGTGGTATCATCTTGTTTGTGTCTGTTTCTGCTTGTATCCACCGTGCATGTCTGTTATGTTGTACCGGGTTTGACCATATGTTGCTCCAGAAGTGTTCCATGTCTGTTATGTTTGGTGGATTGTGTATTTAAATGTGTGTGTTATCTATTGTCTGGTAAAATTTCTTTTGGTTTGTGTTGAATGTTGGGTTTTGTTTCCTTCTATTATTATTATTATTATTATTATTATTGGTGCGATTTTCAGACACAAAGAAATGGAAGCCTGAATTTTTCTAATCCCTCCCATTTCAGAAGTGAAGAGTCCAGCAATCAAGTTATTTACAATAAGTAAATACAGTGCACACACACAATAAATTCATTGATTTCAGATGTGGGTGCAGTGTATAGATAAATTGAGAACTTCTGGGAAGCCAAGTGGTGCAGAGGAAGTGTGTTTTATAAGAGAAAGTCACCCATAATTTAGACTGTCAGCTTTGTTTTCTCAGGAGGAGCTGTAGGTAACAGCCATAATCGACTGCGAATTGGTTCATGATCTTATATTTGAAAAGAAAGGTTGTTAGAAGAAAGCAGTGCTAATTTTCTCGTTGACTCACTAATTTGTGATTTAATAAAACACTTACAAAAACTAGATATCATTTCTCTTTCATAATTTTAAAAACAAAAGCCTTCGCAGAAAATTCTTTTTCATTCAAAGTTGTTTTTATTCTAAAGGTTAGTTAGGCTCTAATGTTGATTAGGAGAAGGGTGCTACGTCATGCCTCATTTCACACAGTGGTAATTGCCTGAGAATTGATTTCAGCCACTGCTATACTGTGTATCGTAAGAAGAGAGGGCTATGAGAGAAACGATCTATCAGAAACAAAAAGGCTACTAAACACGGCGTCTGTACTGCGTACCTTTGGAGCTATGAGCATTTGTTCATCTTCTCTACTGTGAAACACATGCCCTTTAACGCTCATGTTCACCAGACGTTTTTGTCTTGTTTTAGAATATAATCTCATCTCTCAAAATATTGAAAGCAAGTGACGTTACAGTAGAAGACGAAGAAATGCTTACAGGTCTTCGTTCTGCGTCGGGCAGTCATTCTGTATGGATAAGTGTTGGAGATAACATCTATGTTGAAAAGCTGCCAGCGTGAGGTTACAACTTGTAATGTGATATAATTTGGGTGGCAAGTGACTACACGAACAATTTCGTTTATCTCCATACTTCCGATCTAAATGAGGTTTACAACCTGTGAGCCAGTCGAAACTTCAAAATGTCGCGTATGTTAGGCACTGCGAAGCTTTGAACTTTGATTTATTTCGCCTGAATTTTTAAATTATTACTGATTAGCCCGCAGAAAACTACTGCTCATTATGTGAGTTTTGATACGTTGATCACCATAGTGAACTTTATTTATTGGTGCGCCGGCGAATAATTTGTGAATAGTTTAACGAAATGGGAGTCTGTTTCTCACAAACCAGTTATGTTTAATTTGTATCTAAGGAATATGCTACCACTTTAAATACGCAGTCAAGGAATCTTTACTGCATTGTTTATTATTATTATTTTATTCCATGATTAAATGCATATTTGTAGAACTAGCATGTTAATGTTATTTTTGTGCTTTAACTTATTTAATAAATCAAATTTCATTCGATATAAATCCTTTGAAGTTGCCTACATCAATTACTCTACAGAATACGAACCTTTATTCACTTGCTGTCGTTGATGTAAGTGCGGCACATGACATGGTTTGGATGCATGGACTGCTTTACATATTATTACAAATTGTCCCAGACAAGCGTAAAACAAAACTAATTGACAACATCTTAGCTGGAAGGACTACAGAAACTACAGTCGTTATGTCTCTCTCGTTTAATATATATATCCCCAACACCGTCCAGGAAGTTTGGCTAGGCAGACGGCTGGGGAATAGCTACCCAACATGAAACCTTAACCAACATACAAACTTAAAAAAAGAATACCTTGTGATGTAAAGAGCTTAAGCTACAATTTCCGCAAATGGAGTTTACAGCCAAACTCAAATAAAACAGAAATTCCATGTTTTCTTCTGTCCAACATACTGGCACAGAACCCTCGATATCTATTTTGAAAAAGACAAACTTCATCGTAATATACATCCAAAATACCTTGGTATCTCGTTACATTGATCACTTTCTTTTAAGGAGCACTTGACACGAACATCTGCTAAGCTGAAAACTAGAAACTAAATTCCCCATAAACTCTGTGGCTCTTGTTAGGGATAATCAGCACACATTCTCCGGCTATCAGGTCCCGGATTGGTATACTCATCAGCAGAGTACTCTGCGCCTGTCTGGCTTAGTAGTTCACACGCACAAAATATAGACGTACGACTTAACGAGGCCATGTGCATTGTTAGTGGACGAATGCGATCTACTACACGTACTGGCTACCTACGTTGAGCCACGTTCTACCTCCTGACATCAGATAGAAGAGCCCGCTATTGCGTGACTACCAGAAGTTTGCTAATAACACCGACCTTCCAGTAATGGATGACGTTTTCCCTAAACGACTAAGATGAAGACATTCCACTCTTGTCACAGCCAGGACCCTAATGAGAACTTAATAACATCGATGAATGGAAACTCTGCTGGCAGCAAAACTGTACTCCACAATGTCTGAAGCTGCCTTGCATACAGAAGAAATCCCCTGGATTTCACCAGCCTCGGTCAGTTTGGACTCCCTCGACCGCATCCGAACGGGCCATGGATGATCTGCAGACAGTCTCCACAAGTGGGGCAAATCATCATCACTATCGTGCGACTGTGGTGCGGACTGACAGACAGTTGCTCACTTTGTATCGACATGTACCGCATGTGCCTAGAACGGTCCTTTCGAAGATTTCCTGCCAGCGACGAGTGACTTTATAAAATACTTAGAAGGCCTTTATATACATATATAGATGTTATCATTCGTATTATTTTGATCTGGAGAGCTCTTCTTAAATTGTGACATGTACTAGTTTTATAACCTTTGTATAATATCCATTGCCGTACGATAACCAAAAAATAAATTCGTTTTTAATAATATTTTCTGTTATTTCAACTTGCATTTGTATTTAAATTTGCAGAACTTGCCGATGCTTAGACAATTTAGACTAAAGGATCACGTTAACATGAAAGCAGACTGTACGCAGCTCGATTCTATGATGGTATCGAGCCTGTATTTTATACAGAGCTGTCCATTGTCCAGCTGTGTGTATGTGTGTGTGTGTGTGTGTGTGTGTGTGTGTGTGTCATTGTCCTTGTACGCTGCAACTTGTTTGCTGATCTATGTAATTATGGTGATGCAAGGCAATAGCACAAACCTGTAAGATCACAAACGTTACTCTCGCCAGCAATTTAGTGCCAGTTTAGTCGCATGTGTTAACACTTAAGAATAATAAAGCACCAGACAGTGGACGGGAACCCAAAGCAAATAGTGCAACATCCAAATTACGTATACAAACATGTGAATTAGTAGAATAATGTTCTGTAGACACCATGTTATACGATTCACCAGTGAATAGACTACACGTTTAAGCAATGTGGATGATTTTATTCTCTTTCCTTCCTTCCAGGTACTTATATCTCCGTGTTAGGATTCTACTCATGGAGCCAGATAGTGAACGTCTGTTTCATCTTTGCAGCTATTGCGGTAAGTGAACTGAAAAAAAGCCTAAAATGCAAGATACCTTGCAGTAGAGATTATAGCCTGAAGCAGTTTCCATTGATGTCTTAGACTATTTTGATAGTGCCTACGATCACTTCCTATCTTCTTGCAGTATTTGCCACATCCCATATTTATTTTTACTTTTTCACACTAATAAATTTTAATTTTTCTTTCATTTCGTGACCCAAAGCCATACAGTACTAAAAAGATAACATACAAGTTTTAAGAAGCACAAAAGAAAAATACAACGCTTTGAAAATTTACACACAAAAAGAGTTGTAGTATATATCTGAACATACGAATGAGGAATATCTGAAGTTACTATTGTTTGCTGATGACGTCGTTATTATTCAAAAGAATGAAGATTACCTCCAAAGATCATTATACCAGTTGAACGAAACTGGCAAGAAGTACATCTTTAAAATTTCTAGTAATAAAAGAAAATAATGGCATACCGACGAAAATAATTAGTGATATCGAATACTATTTTGGACAGTTCAGTTTTAGAACAAAAGTCTCAAGACTGTTATTTAGGCTACGCTATGTTTTGATTTTGACTGTGACATTAAAAAACAAAGCAGAAAAAAATACACAAATTCCAAGCAGTCTGTGGTAGCGTTAGTAGAACACTGGGTCATAAATTTCAAAAAGAGATCATTATGAAATGCAATAAGGTAATGGGCATTCCTGTATTACTCTATGGAAGCGAAATCTGTGTTAACACAAAAAAAAAAATGGAACAGTAGATATGAGGTTCCCAAGGAATCCAAACGGGTGCACAAGAAGAGATGTGATTAGATATGGAGATGCTAGTACGGACTTCCAACATCAAAGAAAAAATTCAAACCTGTGATGAGGATTGGAGACAACATCTCATCAGAAAGCCAGGTCACAGAATTTCCCAAAAGATCCTAAACTACAAGTCGAACAGGGAAAGAGATTTGAAAGATCTCGAAAAAGACGGAAATAATTTTGATTGTAATTTCGAAACAGGTAACAGTTTAACCTTTGGAAGAAAGATGTTGATGATGATTATGATGACTATGACACCCATACGTCAAAAGCAAGCCGCTTACTCAGAAGGGGTGGGGGGCAAAAACCATGCTAATTAGGCAGATTATTATGATTATATTGATACATTTCATGAAGGTGGTTCGATGAATCCTCTACAGGCACTTAACTGTGAATTGCAGAGTTGCCAGGTAAATGTAGATATTTTTAATTGTGCAATAGATGGAGGATGTTACAAGGCTTCACCTTTTATTAATATCTTTCATATGTACTTAGTCCAGTTCTCATCCAGGTAGGGTATTAATGTTTTGTAATATGATGACTCGTTATGTTTGTCACCATATACATTAAATGTCATATCAAAGAATAATAAGAAATTTAACCCAATGCATGTAAGTTTTCTTATCTCTGAAATGATAGTCATGGGTCAAATACTCTTATGTGAAGACAAAATAGTTCTTGACTTTCAGATACTTAAACACAGTGTCCCTGTTCCTTTTGGACTATGGCTATGAAAAATAAACTCATCGATTATGTTCACAAAGTCACTATAGCATATTGCAACCCCATCAGCAACTGTGATGGACTAATATTTTGAGAATCAGCCTCAGTTGCGCAAACTTTCTGGTCTTTACCAGGTTTTGGCTAAATTAATCTAGTCTTCTTCAGAAGCATAAAATTACGATAACATGTAGAGTAAGGCAAAATCAACATTAAAATTAAAGCCTATAGTACCGTGGTGCCAAGCCGAATTAAGACTACTTAACTGAAGTCCTGCCTCGGTGTCTCTTCACCACGCGGTCAGTTGGCAGTGGCAACTACGTTGCCTTACTCAGGCATGTTATAATAATTCTATGCTTCTGTAGAAGGCTAGATTAATTTAGCGAAACCTGGTAACGACCAGAAAATTTGCTCAACTGAGGCTGATTCTACAAAATATCACTGTAGTTATTCAAAGTAATGTCACCCTGAAACAGTATACAGCTGAAATCGTTATAAAAGTGTTTTGAAACTGGCACTGTAGTCGTTTTATAGATCTATAGTGTCGGTTAGACCTGCTAATAAGGCGAGTACTCCATTCGTTTATTACATATTTTTACGAGCTTCAAACAGGAGCAACTACAGTAATGGATAGGAGCTGTCAATGCTGTGTACAGATGCGAGCGCAGTTGTTGACCCTTAGTTCATAGCTCCAGACAGTCTTGGCTTCCATCACACAGTGACGGAGCATCACTGTATGGGGTCGGAGGCGGGGATGCGAGGGACGTCGAGCACGTGCCACATGTCCCACGATCGGCCCACTGCTGTGGCCGCTCCGGGTACTGCCTTCACTGAGGTTGACCCTTCGCCCATGGTCAAGTGGGAGATCATTCCAAAGTCTGGCAGGCAGTGAAAAACTTTCCCAGGGGCCGATCGTAGAGCCCTCCCCAGTTTGTTTGACGGAACATGATTGGGGCGTTATCTGGGGCTCAGCAAGTCTCTCAGCCGGATGCGCTCGTCCACTCTGTTCCAGAGGAAGCTTCTCGGCCCGCAAGGTCTGGGCATAAACAGAGGGTGGGTTTGCTGGTGGTTGGGAGCTCCAACGTTATGCGCGTAATGTGGCCCCTTGGAACATGGCTACCAAGGAGAGGAAGGAAACCAGTGTGCACTCTGTGTGCATACCTGGGGGAATCATTCCGGATGTGGAAAGCGTGATTCCGCATGCCATGAAGAGTACAGGGTGCACCCAACTGCAGGCGGCCCATGTCGGTACCAATGACGATTGTCGCTTTGGATCAGAAGAGATTCTCTCTCATTTCAAGCGGCTAGTGAAAATGGTAAAGACTGACAGACTTGCTTGCGGGATTGAGGTGGAGTTCACCATCTGCAACATCGTCCACAGAACTTATTGTGGTCCTCTGGTGCAGAGTCGAGTGAAAAGTTTGAATCAGAGGCTCAGATGGTTCTGTGACCGTGTAGGCTGCAGATTCCTTGATTTGCTCCATCGGGTGTTGGGTTTCCGGGTTCCGCTTAATAGGTCAGGAGTCCACTACACACAGGAAGCAGCCAAACGGGTAGCATGGGCTGTGTGGAAGGAACTGGGTGTTTTTTTTTTTTTTAGGTTAGAGGGTCTAAGCCAACCATAGAATTATACTTTAAAGCCAGCCGTAGACAAAAAATGTCATACGAAATTGTACTGAATGCTTTCTCAGAAAATTATTTTGAACGATTAGTTCATGAGCCCACTCGAAGCGTAAATGGTTGCGAAAGCATACTTGACCTCTTAGCAACAAATAGTCCTGGACAAATATGAATTATCATGATGAATACAGGGATTGGCGACTACAAGGCAATAGCTGCTAGGCTGAATACCGTAAAACCCACAACCATCAAAAAGAAACCCAAACTACATTTATTTAAAGAAGCTGATAAAAATGCTATTAACGCTTTGTTAAGAGACAGTCTCCACTTCTTCCGATCTGGAGACGTAAGCGTAGAACAGATATGCAATGATTTAAAAGAGGTAGTATCGACGGCAATTGTGAGATATATACCATATAAATTAATAAGTGATGGTATTGATGCCACATTGTACACAAAACGGGTCAGATCGCTGGTGCAGAAGCAACGAAAAATGCATGCCAAATTAAAAAGAACGTAAAATCCCCAAGATTGTCGAAGTTTTGCAGAAGTTAAAAATTTTGCGCCTACTTCAATGCGAGATTCTTTTAATAATTTCCACAACGAACCTCTGTCACGGAATCTGGCAGAAAATCCCAACAGATTCTGGTCACACATAAAGCACACCAGTGACAAGACGCAATCGATAGCTTCACTGCACTATAACAATGGTGTAGTCACTGAAGACAATGCTACTAAACAGAGTTATTGAACACGGTTTTCCGAAAGACCTTCACCAAAGAAGAAAAAGTACGTATTCCGGAATTCCAGTCAAGAACAACTGGCAAGATGAGAAACATAGAAATAGTTATCCTCGGTGTAGCAAAGCAGCTTAAATCACTTAATAAAGGTAAGGCCTCCAGTCCAGACTGTATACCAGTCAGGTTCCTTTCAGAGTATGCTGATACAAAAGCTCCATATTCAGCAATTACCTACAAGAGCTCGCTCACAGAAAAATACGTACAAAGACTGGAAAATTGTTCAAGTCACACCAACACCTAAAAAGGGAAATAGGAGTAATCCGCTGAATTAAAGGCCCATATCACTAATCGATTTGCAGTAGGATTTTGGAACTTACGGTGTGTTCGAAAATTATGAATTATCTCAAAGAAAACTATATATTGGCACATAGTCAGCACGGATTCAGAAAATATCGTTCTTGTGAAACACAACTAGCTCCTTATACTCATGAAGTAATAAGTGCTATCGATTCCATATATTTAGATTTCCAGAAGGCTTTCGACACCACTCCTCACAAACGTATTCTAACCGAACTGCGTGCCTGCGGAGTATCGCCTCAGCTGTGCGACTGGATTCGTGATTTCCCGTCAGACAGGTCACAGCTCGTAGTAATACAAGGAAAGTCATTAGGTAAAACAGAAGTAATATCCTCGTTCCTCAAGGACGTGTTACAGGCTCTCCATTGTTCCTGGTTTATATTAACGACACAGGAGACAATCTGAGGAGCCCTATTACATTGTTTGTAGATGGTGCTGTCATTTGAGATCTTGTAACGTCATCACATGACCAAAACGAATTGCAAAATGATGTAGATACGATATCTATGTGCTGCGAAAATTGACAATTGACCCTGAATAAGAGAAGAGTGAAGTTACTCACGTAAGAACTAAAAGAAATCCGCTGAATTTCGATTACGTGATAAGTCACACAAATCTCAAAGCTGTAAACTTAAGTACATACTTATGGATTAGAATTACAAATAACCTACATTGGAACGATCAAATAGATGGTGTTATGGGTAGAGCAAACAAAAGACTGCGATTTACTGGCAGAAGACTTAGAAGGTTCAACAGGTCTGCTAAAGAGACTGTTTATACCACGCTTGTCCGCCCTATTCTGGAGTACTGCCGTGCCGTGTGGGATCGGCGTGAGGTGGGACTGACGGATAACATACAAAAAGTACAAAGAAGGGCGGCTCGTTCCGCATTATCGCGAAATACAGGGTGTTACAAAAAGGTACGGACAGACTTTCAGGAAACATTCCTCAGACACAAATAGAGAAAAGATGTTATGTGGACATGTATCCGGAAACGCTAAATTTCCATGTTAGAGCTCATTTTAGTTTAGTCAGTCGATTCACCGCCAGTTGGCCCAATTGAAGGAAGGTAATGTTGACTTCAGTGTTTGTGTTGACACGCGACTCATTGCTCTACAGTACTAGCATCAAGTACATCAGTACGTAGCATCAACAGGTTAGTGTTCATCACGAACGTGGTTTTGCAGTCAGTGCAATGTTTACAAATGCGGAGTTGGCAGATGCCCATTTGATGTATGGATTAGCACGGGGTAATAGCCGTGGCGTGGTACGTTTGTATCGAGACAGATTTCCAGAACGTAGGTGTCCCGACAAGAAGACGTTCGAAGCAATTGATCGGTGTCTTAGGGAGCACGGAACATTCCAGCCTATGACTCGCGACTGGGGAAGACCTAGAACGACGAGGGCACCTGCAATGGACGACGCAATTCTTCGTGCAGTTGACGATAACCCTAATGTCAGCGTCAGAGAAGTTGCTGCTGTACAAGGTAACGTTGACCACGTCACAGTATGGAGGGTGCTACAGGAGAACCAGTTGTTAGCGTACCGTATACAACGTGTGCAGGCACTACCAGCAGCTGATTGGCCTTCACTGGTACGCTTCTGCGAATGGTTCATCCAACAATGTGTCAATCCTCATTTCCGTGCACATGTTCTCATTACGGATGAGGATTCATTCCAACGTGATGAAATTGTAAATTTTCACAATCAACTAGTGTGGGCTGACAAGAATCGGCACGCAATTGTGCAATCACGTCATCAACACGTTTGGGCAGGCATTAATGGTAATGTCTTGATTGGGCCCCATTTTCTTCCACCTACGCTCAATGGAGCACGTTATCATGATTTCATCCGGGATTACCTGTGCTCCTAGAACATGTGGTTCATGCACGATGGAGCTCCTGCACATTTCAGTCGAAGTATTCGTACGGTTCACAACAACAGATTCTGTGACCGATGGATTGGTAGAGGCGGACCAATTCCATGGCCTCCACGCTCTCCTGACCTCAACTTTCTTGAGTTTCATTCATTTATGGGGGCATTTGAAAGCTCTTGTCTACGCAAGCCCGGTACCTAATGTAGAGTCTCTTCGTGCTCGTATTGTGGACGGCTGTGGTACAATACGCCATTTTCCAGGCCTACATCAGCGTATCAGGGATTCCATGCGACGGAGGGTGAATGCATGTATCCTCGCTAACTGAGGACATAGTGAACATTTCCTGTAACAAAGTGTTTGAGGTCACGCTGGTACGTTTTGTTGCTGTGGGTTTCCGTTCCATGATTAATGTGATTTGAAGAAAAGTAATAAAATGAGTTCTAACATGGAAAGTAAGTGTTTCCGGACACATGTCCACATAACGTCTTTTCTTTCTTTGTGTGTGAGGAATGTTTCCTGAAAGTTTGGCCGCACCTTTTTGTAACACCCTGTATTGGCGATAGTGCCACTGACATGATACGTGAAATGGAGTGGCAATCATTAAAACAAAGGCGTTTTTCTTTGCGACGGGATCTTCTCATGAAATTTCAGGAAGAAATGATGTTCACGATAAAATAACAAAAATCAGGGATCGCACGGATAACTTTAAGTGCTCGTTATCCCTAGTGCCGTTCGAGAGCGGACCGGCGAGAGACATCTTGAAGGTGGTTTACTGAACCCTCTGCCAGGCATTTTATTGTGAACAGCAGAGTGGTCAGCGCGACAGACTGTGAATCCTAAGGGCCTGGGTTCGATTCCCGGCTGGGTCGGAGATTTTCTCCGCTCAGCGACTGGGTGTTGTGTAGTCCTAATCATCATCACTTCATCCCCATCGACGCGCAAGTCACCGAAGTGGCGTCAAATCGAATGACTTGCACCCGGCGAACGGACTACCCGACGGGAGGCCCTCGTCACACGCCATTATTATTATTATTATTATTATTATTATTATTAGCAGAGTAAACACGTAGATGTAGGCGTAGATGTATTTATTACTGGAGTACAGTTCTCTTGAATGTCCATTGCGTGGAAACTGTTCCTTTTGAATGCCACCTTCAGTTTGGGACACGAATAAAAGTTGGACGGGGCGAAATCCGGTGGGCTATCCAGAGCTGTGATCCGTTTGCTGGCCAAGCACTCGCGAACGGTCTTCTCTTTGGCGGCTGGGGCGATCAATTACCTCCGTTTCTTTATTTCGGTGGAGATCATATTAAGAATAAAGGATTTGCCCTTCGGGTCAAACGCCTTGGGAATGATTCACTTGAAATGAATTAAAACTGTTAGCGCTGTCTCCAGACAACCCTTCTGAAAACATACCAGTACGTTCTTTGATTTCTCCTTCTGTTAGCTGAACCACGCTACAGCCTCCCGCTTTGTAAGAGGTTGGTATTTTGTAACCCCATGTTTCGTCGCCAGATGCAGTCGACTTCGTGAAATCAGTAACTCTCTGGGCTGCCTGTACTATACTTTGCAGTATGAAATTTTCACTTTGAGCGTGGAGTGCGCCGATATGAACTCTCCTGGCAGATAAAAACTGAGATGAGGTACTGGCAGGATTGAAGCTGTGAAGACCGGTCGTCGGGGTAGCTCAGTCGCGGCCGAACATGGAGCCGTGTTGTTCTACGAACCTATCGCCGTGTACCATCTGCGCACCCTCATACTTGAGGAGGGGGTTACGTGAATGGATTCTTTCACCTTCGAGGAGGTCACTACCGCCATCTTAAGGTGCGCGCTGTGCTAGTCGCCAGGCATCGACGGACTCTCTACTGAATTTTATCGTACGTTTTCTGGTCTCATGTCTACACGATGGACAAAGACATACAATGAACTGATCACGTGTGGAACGGAGATTCCGCCAGCCTTTGTCGAGGGCATTGTTGTTCCCGCTCATAAACTGACGGTTGGTTTTGCTAGGCGCCACTACCGCCCTATCACCTTGTTAAGTATTGATTACAAGATATTTGCGCGGTTGTTGACGGAGCGCTGCAGACCCCTCTCACCACAAGTCCTCTCAACCACACGAACTACGCCAGGTTGCACAGTTAACGTCCAGACACCAACTGGACACTAGCATAACTGGTGCTTGCAGACAGCATTTATTTATAGGGTGTAAACTATTACAACAACAACAACAAAAAAGGCTTCAACTGAAAACAACAAATACTAAGGACGTTCAATAAGTAAGTTAAAATTTTATTTCTCGTCCAATTTTGGTTCAAAAAATGCTCCATTTGTTGTAAGATATCGTGGAATATTCCCGCTTCAGTCTCTGTAATGTCATGAAGTTTCGAAAGGTGGCGGCGCTATGCGTATCGTTCAAAATGGCGTCTTAATGGAGATAGAGGGGTATATCACTAGTCTGCCTAAAGGAAAATTAAAAGAGGCCTTTGGAGAAAAGAGAACCACTTGAATGAATATCAAGAGCTCAGATGGAAACCCAGTTCTAAGCAAAGAAGGGAAAGCAGAAAGGTGGAAGGAGTATATAGAGGGTCCATACAAGGGTGATGTTCTTGAGGACAGTATAATGGAAGAGGATGTAGATGTAGATGAAGATGAAATGGGAGATATGATACTGTGTAAAGAGCTTGACAGAGCACTGAAAGACCTGACTCGAAACAAAACCCAGGGAGTAGACAACATTCCATTAGAACTACTGATACCCTTGGGAGAGACAGCCCTGACAAAACTCTACCATCTGGTGAGCAAGATGTATGAAACAGGCGAAATACAAATGGTTCAAATGCCTCTGAGCACTATGGGAATTAACATCTGAGGTCATCAGTCCCCTAAAACCTGGAACTACGTCACACACATCCATGCCCGAGGCAGGATTCGAACCTGCGACCGCAGTGGTCGCGCGGTTCCAGACTGTAGCGCCTAGAAGCGCTCGGCCACAGCGGCCGGCACGCGAAATACCCTCAGACTTAAAGAAGAATATAATAATTAAGAATAAAATAATTCCAAATCCAAAGGAAATTGGTGTTGACAGATATGAGAATCACCAAATTCTTTACACACGAATGGAAAAACAGGTAGAAACTGACCTCGAGGAACATCAGTCTGGATTCCGTAGATATGTTGGGACACGTGAGGCAATACCGACCTTACAACTTATCTTAGAAGATAAATTAAGAAAAGGGAAACCTACGATTGTAGCATTTGTAGACTTAGAGAAAGCTTTTGACAATGTTGACTGGAATACTCTCTTTCAACTTCTAAAGGTGGCATGGGTAAAATACAGGGAGCGAAAGGCTATTCACAATTTTTACAGAAGCCAGATGGCAATTAATAAGAGTCGACGGGCATGAAAGGAAAGCAATGGTTGAGAAGGGAGTCAGACAGGTTTGTAGGCTCTCCCCTATGTTATTCGATCTGTATATTGAGCGAGCAGTAAAGGAAACAAAAGAAAAATTCGGAGTTGGAATTAAAATCCATAGAGAAGAAATAAAAGCTTTGAGGTTCGCCGATGACATTGTAATTCTGTCAGAGACAGTAAAGGACGTGGAAGAGCAGCCGAACGGAATGGACAGTGTCTTGAAAGGAGGATGTAAGATGAACATCAAGAAAAGCAAAACAAAGATAACGAAATGAAGTCGAATTAAGTCGGGTGGCGCTGAGGGAATTAGATTAGGAAATGAGACACTTAAAGTAGTAAAGAAGTTTTGCTATTTGGGGAGCAAAATAACTGATGATGGTCGAAGTGGAGAGGATATAAAATGCAGACTGCCAATGGCAAGGGAAGCATTTCTGAAGAAGAGAAATTGGTTATCATCGAGTATAGATTTAAATGTCAGGAAGTTGTTTCTGAAAGTATTTGTACGAAGTGTAGCCAAGTACGGAAGTGAAATATGTACGATAAATAGTTTGGACAAGAAGAGAATTGAATCTTTCGAAATGCGGTGCTACAGAAGAATGCTGAAGATTAGATGGGTTGATCACATAACTGATGAGGAGGTATTGAATAGAATGGGAGAGAAGGAAATTTGTGGCACACCTTGACTAGAAGAAGGGATCGGTTGGTAGGATATATTCTGAGGTCCAAGGGATCAGCAATTTAGTATTGGAGGGCTGCACGGAAGGTAAAAATCGTAGAGGGGGACCAAGACATGAATACACTAAACAGATACAGAAGGATGTAGGTTGCAGTAGGTACTGGGAGATGATGAAGCTTGCACAGGACAGAGTAGCATGGAGAACTGTATCAAATCAGTCTCTGGACTGAAGACTACAACAATGGAGGTACATTCCAAGTAGAGAGCTGGCATTGGATTTAGTTTGGCAGAAAACCAAAGCACCATAGATATTCACAAGCGCTTACAGAATGTCTACGGAAACCTAGGAGTGAAGAAAAGCACGAGGAGTGGTTGGGCATGGCGTCTGTCATCATCGGAAGGAGACCACGCAAACCAGTCACATCTCCCGCATCCTGGCCGAGCGGGCACACATCTGTGACTTTTGCTGTGTTGGAACTTGCATTTGAGCTCATCGACGAATCATAATAATACTGCTCACTGAAAACTTGGACGTTGTAATATGATCCCTCCTTCCCATCTGCGCTGCTGTCCACATTAGTCTTCTATGAAGATTTCAGAGGAATGAAGGTTCCCATCAACTTTCTGATTTACTTATCTTTTCATGTGGATTTGGCTCCAGTTCTTCTTGTCTAGGTATCTGATACTTGAAGATGAAATTCTCACATTTTTAGATTATTGTGGTAGAAATTTTGATCTAAATAAATTTGAAGATTGGTTGGTTGGTTGGTTGGTTTGGGGAAGGAGACCAGACAGCGTGGTCATCGGTCTCATCGGATTAGGGAAGGATGGGGAAGGAAGTCGGCCGTGCCCTTTCAGAGGAACCATCCCGGCATTTGCCTGGAGTGATTTAGGGAAATCACGGAAAAGCTAAATCAGGATGGCCGGACGCGGGATTGAACCGTTGTCCTCCCGAATGCGAGTCCAGTGTCTAACCACTGCGCCACCTCGCTCGGTGAAGATTGTTATTGCATAAATTTTGTTGCTGCGTTACTATATTTTGTCACACTTTAGCATATCATACAGTCTTTTGATTTTTCACATTAGCAAAGTCGAAATTTCATAGTTCGCACAAAATACAAAAATACGTCCCATCACATCAGGGGCATGCTGAGTACCGTCTCACTCAGAAGAAATAAAAATGTTTGCAATAGTTTTGCAGTTTTTCTTAACAAATGAATTTATATTTGTTTCGATTATTATTTCATAAATGAAACCAGATGTAAGCATAGTAGTCAGTACCAGTTTGCGTAATTAATAGTAGAAATTTTAAGTGTGGCAAATAATTCGTAGCCGGCCGCTGTGGCCTAGCGGTTCTAGGCGCTTCAGTCTGTAACCGCGCCGCTGCAACGGTCGCAGGTCCGAATCCTGTCTCGGGCATGGATGTGTGTGATCTCCTTAGGTTAGTTAGGTTTAACTATTTCTAAGTCTAGGGGACAGATGATTTCAGATATTAAGTCCCATAGTGTTTGGACACATTATTAAAATAATTCGTAATATCAAATGTCTCTGAAAAAATTATTTCAACTGCACATTCAGAACTAGTGCTTATCTATTATAACATCCAAAACAAATTAATTACTTTTCATCAATTTTATATAACATAGTGTATATAAAATTATATGAAAATTTTCAGAAAGCAGCAGAGATAATGTTGACATGTAGAAAATTCGAAAAATTACATTGGTATCGACAATTACTGTTGATGAAAAGTAATGCTAGAGGAGGATGTTCCGATACAACGTGTCTGTTGCTTGCGCTTACAAACTCTTCCTCCAGTTGGGAGCAACGAAGGACCATCTGTTCGAAATTACTTGCCCGTTACGACGCAGAACGTGACAGTTTTCTTTTTTTTTTGTCGAAAATCGTCACACATTTTGAACTGGATGCAAAAGGTAATCCATACAGTGGCGCCACACAACCTCTCGTCCGAAAAAAAAATTAAAAGCCCCACCCTCACCCGATAAGGTTATGGTGACAGCCTTCTGGAAATGTGAAGGAGTCATTTTGCTTGGTGTCCTATCTCATGGTGCAACGATTAACACCGAACTATATTGTGCTACCCTCAGGAAATTTAAAAAAAAAACTACTTTATCATTTTCGTCCTTAAAAAATTGCAAACGAACTTCCCCTTCTCCGAGACAACGCAGGATCTCACGCACCCGAAAGGAACACACAAAAGTTCACTGTACCGTTCTTCATCACGCACTTTACAGCCCGGATGTCACACCTTCCATCTGTTTTGCCCAATCAAGATTCTGCAGCAGTAAGACGTTGGCTCCATGACGACCACTACAATGGTACCACGCGGTAATAAGGCCCTCCCAGAGAGAAGGGTTCAGGTCACTTCAGTGAACGGAGAATAGCGTTTTGTAGCGAAATAAATGGGGAATAACATGGTGTATTGGCATGCATTCGAATCCTACAAAAATCAACCTTCTTCCAGAAAACAAAGTGTTGCATCACTTATGGAATGGCCCTCGCACAGAACGTCATCTTGCAAGGTCTGCTCGTGACGTACATAGCGTTCGTGCTTCTTACCGGTTCTACTTTACGTGGCACATTGCCGAAATATCAAAAACAATGTTTTGTTTTTCGCGTGACGAAATAGCTCCTCAACGTGAAAAAGCATGAAGAGAGCTCACAAAACTCGTACAGCTCCAACTGAATCGTAACTAACTGGCCCCGTACGAGGACGGAGTAAGCCTCCGATAGTAACAGTGGCGGGGGGGCAGCTCAACGCGTTGGAGGTTACGAGCTGAGCGTGAGTTCTCTCTCCTTGCTTCCAACCCGACAACGTGCATCCTCTGCACGATCCCCAACCACCCGCTTACAAAGTTTCCTCCAAGCGACTGGCAGCCTGGCCACCCACCCCGAGCGCGACCTTTGTGTCCTGTATCATGAATCGCAAGTCCCCTATGTAGCACACCTTCACGTTCTTATTTAAAAATACCCCACTGGATGCCACTCGTAATTCCCGACCCATCAACATCCTCAACACAATTTGAGAGCTACGATTAACTATTTCCTAGATGTGTTTAGGGAACAGTGACCATTTATCAGTTTCTGTACAATTCCGAAGTAACTATTCGTGGAATTAACACACGACAGTTAATCTTACATAGTCTTGATTTGTGGGGCGGCGGGTGGAATAATAGAATAAATGTTTTGTATTTATGCTGTTTGCCGTTCTCAACACTGGGTCTCTAACTACAATATTGGCAACCAGAAAGTGATTAGCAAAACGTGAAGCCTGTAATTAGAATTCCTAGTGCCCACTTCATCTGAGAAATACATTTATAGCTACAGCTTATAGCTCTGAGGAATTAGGAGATTGTCTGGGATACATAATCAAAAACTATTCTCTCTAAAATGTTCACTATATTCTGAAGGCCACAGACCAAAAAGAATCCACACAACCCTACTACCAGAGCAGTTCAGAGTCTAATGCGCTGATTCCACTATCACTGTTCAAATTAAATGTTTAAGTGAATGCTCCCAAAAATTTGATGATAATGTTCATGAAAGGCCACGCTAAATAATGGTAGAATGTCTGTCCTGCGGCGGCACGTGAAAATACGACATACGCAAACTGAAGATAGATCACTAAAGTCATCTCAGAATTAACACTTCACTCGAAAACGATTTCATAATTAAACGTAACCCGAGTAACTTATTAGGCATCCGAGGCTGTTTATATCAATGATACAGACGCTACGCGACTCCCGGCACAGGTGGTACGCTAATCAGCGTCTGAAGAGAACTGGGGCCGTCCTTTTCTCGCGCAGCGTTCTTACATGCACTCCTGGAAATTGAAATAAGAACACCGTGAATTCATTGTCCCAGGAAGGGGAAACTTTATTGACACATGATCACACTGACAGAACCACAGGCACATAGACACAGGCAACAGAGCATGCACAATGTCGGCACTAGTACACTGTACATCCACCTTTTGCAGCAATGCAGGCTGCTATTCTCCCATGGAGACGATCGTAGAGATGCTGGATGTAGTCCTGTGGAACGGCTTGCCATGCCATTTCCACCTGGCGCCTCAGTTGGACCAGCGTTCGTGCTGGACGTGCAGACCGCGTGAGACGACGCTTCATCCAGTCCCAAACATGCTCAATGGGGGACAGATCCGGAGATCTTGCTGGCCAGGGTAGTTGACTTACACCTTCTAGAGCGCGTTGGGTGGCACGGGATACATGCGGACGTGCATTGTCCTGTTCGAACAGCAAGTTCCCTTGCCGGTCTAGGAATGGTAGAACGATGGGTTCGATGACGGTTTGGATGTACCGTGCACTATTCAGTGTCCCCTCGACGATCACCAGAGGTGTACGGCCAGTGTAGGAGATCGCTCCCCACACCATGATGCCGGGTGTTGGCCCTGTGTGCCTCGGTCGTATGCAGTCCTGATTGTGGCGCTCACCTGCACGGCGCCAAACACGCATACGAACATCATTGGCACCAAGGCAGAAGCGACTCTCATCGCTGAAGACAACATGTCTCCATTCGTCCCTCCATTCACGCCTGTCGCGACGCCACTGGAGGCGGGCTGCAAGATGTTGGGGCGTGAGCGGAAGACGGCGTAAGGGTGTGCGGGACCGTAGCCCAGCTTCATGGAGACGGTTGCGAATGGTCCTCGCCGATACCCCAGGAGCAACAGTGTCCCTAATTTGCTGGGAAGTGGCGGTGCGGTCCCCTACGGCACTGCGTAGGATCCTACGGTCTTGGCGTGCATCCGTGCGTCGCTGCGGTCCGGTCCCAGGTCGACGGGCACGTGCACCTTCCGCCGACCACTGGCGACAACATCGATGTACTGTGGAGACCTCACGCCCCACGTGTTGAGCAATTCGGCGGTACGTCCACCCGGCCTCCCGCATGCCCACTATACGCCCTCGCTCAAAGTCCGTCAACTGCGCATACGGTACACGTCCACGCTGCCGCGGCATGCTACCAGTGTTAAAGACTGCGATGGAGCTCCGTATGCCACGGCAAACTGGCCGACACTGACGGCGGCGGTGCACAAATGCTGCGCAGCTAGCGCCATTCGACGGCCAACACCGCGGTTCCTGGTGTGTCCGCTGTGCCGTGCGTGTGATCATTGCTTGTATAGCCCTCTCGCAGTGTCCGCAGCAAGTATGGTGGGTCTGACACACCGGTGTCAATGTGTTTTTTTTCCATTTCCAGGAGTGTATAAAGCCGCGGTGCGGACGGCTAAGGGATCGCCTGATCATATCTGCTCCCCTGATTAGCCGCTGGGCTAGTAATACACCACTTTAAGTTATCGAATAAATCATTGCTTCCTTTGCTGTTGGCCGATGAAGCTTTCAATTTAATTGTGCAATCAGACACAAGTAAGTATACATAATAAAAGTCTGAATTAATTTAATTTAATTACACTACACGCAGTAGACGAGCTCTGAACTTGCTCTTTGGAGATACGCTATAGCTATAGTTTTGTAGTTATTCTGTTGAAACTTCTCACATTCTTATGATTATTGCGGATCTCCCTTCTACTTAAATTTAAACATCCTAGCTTTATTTATTCGCCTACTTAATCTATCTTGTTTCCTTAATTTCTAAGACAAAAACCAGAAAATCATGAATTTCCACTAAAATTTTAATTTGTGAGATCCAGAATACAGTTTCTACTAAATTATTATGCAAAAGGAATCTAAAGATAAATTTTTAAGTTTCTAGCTCTTTTTTGTTGCGCCAATGATTTTTACAGAAAAACATCCAAATTTCGAAAATGGTTAAAGTTATTGAACTGATATCCAACACATATTGATTTTGTATTACTCCTGACATGATAGAAACGTTTCAGGTTATTTACTTCATTTTAAAGTATTGCGCAATATTTATGACGACAGAGCTAGTTACAGTAGACTAGGCTGGCACACAATGGAAAGACTGATGTGAATTTTATAAGGCATGAGTATGCTGCTCCCCTACAGATTGCTGGGGGGGGGGGGGCAAGCCGTTGGGTAGCCTCTTTCACATCTAGTTACTTCTCACGGAACAGATTGATAGTCAGCGTTCCCTGTCTAGTGAACAAAGTTTCACAGAACACACAACAAGATGCCAAGTGGTGCAGTATTAGTTTCAAAATGCGAATTTGATGCGTTACAGCACCGCAGTAATAATCACTGATAAAGTTTTCCTGTGATCAAATAATACCTGCCAGATGCTAGGTCGCGTCCCATACTATATTTAGAACATCGCATTTCCAGAGTTCAGTACCACCACACTTCACTAAGTTATACATTCCCAATGTGTTTTAAAACGTTACGTCTTCATAGTTTCACGGTCGTTGGAGTCTAAATCACCCTCATAATTAGAACATTAAACCTAAACGTCACATATTTAGAAGCATAAAAGTAAGGGATGCAGAACTATATGTTTCCATTTCGTGTTTTCACAGGGTGATTGGGACCTGCTGAGCACGCTTTCGTTGACCATGCTAATCAATCAGGTGTTCGTGACTCTCTTTGTGCCTATTTACGCCCCCTACATAATTCCCGGTCAAGAGCTGGAGAGGAGACGAAAGTTATACTTGGCAATTTCTTTATGTAAGTCTACGTGCCTTTATTTATTTATTTATTTATTCCCAAAGTAGTTTCAGCGACTAATATTTCCAGCATCAATGGATTCTTTTATTCTAAAACATGAAGAAATAGCACACTTGTAAAACATTGTCCAACGTTATTACTTGTGTAGTGTGTGGTTCCAAATATTGTTTTCTGCGTATAATTTCACAATAACTTATTTATAGTATGTCACAGCATGGTTTAACGATTGTTGCCGCTGCTTCTGGTATATTTTCTAAGTTTTTTGTTACTTTTTTTTTTGGTATACACCATGTCATCTGCAGCTATATGTGTGGCTGTTAGTGACCAAGTATAAAAACGTGAACATATATATGCAAGCGTTATGCAGTTGCGATAGTGTTGTGGATATAGCTTTGGTGTGTACTAGGTTGTTGCGTAGTTTCTCATGTACTCATGTTCGTTGAAACTTTCTCACATGGTTCGCACTTCAAAGCACAACCCCATCTTGCTGTTCGCTTGTGTGTCTGCAAACTTATTTCCCTTTGCGAGAAAATTACGAAAATTGTAGCTTGAGTTCTGACGACTTCTGTTCCTTACTTAAGTCTCTGTGTGAGATGGGTCAGTGGTGTGTGTTTGTGTGTGTTTACCTGATCCGTGTCCTGCCTTAGTTCCCTTAGAGCGCAAGGTCCTGTTTGCGTCTTGGGTCAGTTCTCTCAGAGCGGTGAAGGGTGTGTTGTAGCAAAGTGATCTGTGTCCGTTTATTATGTCATTTCCTACCACTACAGCCTTTTGCATGTAATAATATTCTTTTATGGATAGTTTTGAGTATAGAAAGTTGCTTCATTTCAGGATGTGTATATCGCTTTCGAGATTATTGAGGTTGTGTCTTTTTTTTTCAGACTGCAACTCGAAATAAATAAATATCTGCGTAACTAATCACTGTTAGTCTTGGCTCCTTGCCTGAGGGCACTCTCAGAGAGAGAAAAGTTTCTGAACCCTGTCGCTGCTGTAGTGATCATTAATTTTCTGAAACGTTGAGTGGGTTTAGTTTACGTTTGCTGCTGGAGTTAGGGATGTTACGGCTCCTATTTTTTTATTTTTTTATTTTCCTCACTTTACTGAGCAGTTTAATACAGACGAGAAAAATTTAGGATTATTTCCGATGTCCTATAACTGTCTTTCTATTTCTGATGTCCTACAACTGCTGGTCTGGAGATGCTCTAAGGCTACAAGATTGGCTGGGGGGGGGGGGGGGGGGGGGGGACAGGATCCCACCTGTCTGAACAAGAGAATGCAGGTCTGACTGAACTTGTCTATTTACACTCGAACAGAGAAGACATCACGAGACTCTCAGATGTCACACAACTTCCCGAAGATGCCCTTTTTTGCCCTTGTCTGTAGACACTACTATGTCCCCGACAACAGATGTATTGTGACTTTATGATGCCCTGTAACTCCCTTAACTCCCTGTGAATGGAGCATTATGATTGGTTCATAGTACATTTACCTACCGAATTGCTGCTCCGGTTGTGGGAACACTGTCCTCCACTTTCTACACACAGACGAATTACTAGAATTTCAGCGGAAAATTATTTTCTACAGATCGAGAAACATACAGCAGTCATTCGGCTGTAACAGTTAAACCCTGCAAAAAAAAAAAAGGTCCAAAGAACATCACATACGAAAACTATCGCCAAAGACACTTAGTCAGTTACACTGCTCTGCTTCTGTCGAGGAAAGCTCGAATTTGTGGTCGTGAAACTGTTGTCCAACCGGGCTGTATCCCCGCAATCAGTTGTACCACCATATCGTTGTAGTAAGCACACAATTCGTATTCCGCATCAGACAAAATCATCACTTCTGCGTCCTGCATATAGCTATCGACCTCCAGACATTCATACGTTTACCGTAAAGACACACAGATCAAAAAAACATAAGCACATGCACCGTATGTAGTCGCAGCCCTAGTTATTCCCCACGCGGTCGGACCGTCATCCACCGTGGATGCCACAAGGCAACTGTCCCCAATACACTCTGGGCGGATGCGCAACCAGAGCGCCCTCTAAGGACAGCGGACGCCCTCTGAACTGGCGTACAAAGACTGGACACTTTCCCCCAGAACAAATGCAGCCGCTAATGGTTACGTTTCTGGTCTGGCCTGCTTGCTGCCGTGGTTCCTGCAACGAGTTGCAACCATCCTCACACCATGGCATTAAAAGAACATTTACTTTCTGAGCTCTGTCAATGAGACATGCTAGCTTAGTAGCTAAATAATTTACCAATCTCGAAACCAATACCATCTGCATTATCCCATCCTATATGCCAAAAAAGAGGACGTATTTGTGACACTTTTCGGCTGAAATCATTGAGTAGAATATGCAAATGAACATAACGTTATGTATTTTCACGTGTGTTGCATAAATATCATACAAATTACGCGACGGTTTAGTTATCAACTACATAGCAGAATGCTACCAATCGCAGTATACTTCTGAAGGCAAAGAGAGGAAATTATATCTATACGAAGCATAAACTTGAAAGTCTCTTCCACCTGTGTTTCACCATCTAGATGCAATCAACACATAACAATCTACCTTCTTTCAACTAAATAAAAACAGGAAACATGTAGAATGTCAGTACTAACAGTTGACCAGTTAATTTACATGGGTGGGAAATAACTGTCCAGCAGAAACACTCTTCGTATTGAATCTTGTCATATTTCCACATAAAAATCGGAGAATACCCGCAACATACGCGATCACGAAAACTGTTCAACACGTACTGAGCATTAGCATCAGTACATGCTCCTGCACACCCAATTTTATTGATGTCAGTCAGCACTCATTTCATGATATTTTTCTCCAATTTTGTGTATTCTCCGACAATTTCTACAACTATGTTAAGCTTTCACAATTTTTCATATCTCATCATATTTCTCTCAGTTTTGCGTATTTCACATCAATTTGCCATTCTACTTATTTCACGTCTTTATTTCTTTGAGAGAATATAGATCTTGATGCGTTGTTTGCATCGAGATAGTCAAACACCGCTGATAGAGGCATTTGCTGGTTCTCTGGACATGAGAAACAAAAATGATTATGACTAATAAGAACTTAGTTGACTTTGTAAAGTACAAGAATGATCTGAAATCATTGACACTGGCACTCGTTTAAAAATATGAGTGGAAATACAGGTTTCCTCTATTTCCCAGTTTTCACGTAAAACTATTCAGAGATGGTGTAAGTTTCTAGATAATGAACGGTTTGCAGCACATCCCACCTACTGAGAACAGTCGCGTAAATGTAGTGATATTCTGGTAAGCCAGGGCAAAATACATGAAATTATGGACATTTTAAGCTGCTACTCGATGATTTCAACGTAAATGTGTCACAAATATATCGTCTTTTTCTTTTTCCAGCGTCTATCACAGGATATTACTATATTAATTCGCAACTGCATTAGCATTTCTCAATTACAGAGTTCTGAGGGTGATTGTTCTTGTAATCCCATAGTCTCGAGATGGTTGCATCGTGCTTCAGATTCCACAACAGCAACGAGGCTAGACTCGGAACCATAATGTTCACAGATGCCTATGTGCCGGAGTAACTTGCTCAGTCTTTGTACACCAGTTTGAAAGGTGGCCAATGTCCGTCGAGGACACTCTGATCGTACATCAAGGCAGCGTATGAGGGAGGATGACCGACCGAACTCGTGGGAAATATATAGTACTGCCACTATATACAGTGCATGAGCTTATGTTTTTTTGATGTGTGTGTTGTTGCGGTATGTCTATGAGTGTCTGTTGGTCGATAGCCATATGTGGCAGGCAGAAGTTATGATTTTGTCTCATGTAGGTTATAAATTGTGTGTTTACTACAACGATATCGTAAGGTAGTACAATTGTTTGCGGTGATATACAGTGGCCTAGCGGTTCTAGACGCTTCCGTCTGGAACCACGTGACCACTACGGTCGCAGGTTCGAATCCTGCATCGGGTATGGGTGTGTGTGATGTCCTTAGGTTTGTTAGGTTTAAGTAGTTCTAAGTTCTAGGGGACTGATGACCTCAGATGTCAAGTCCCATAGAGCTCAGAGCCATTTGAACCATTTTGCGGTGATACGGCCTGGTTGGACAACAGTTTCCGACCAAAAATTCGAACTTTCCTCGACAGTAGCAGAGCAGTGTAATTGAAAAAGTGTCTTTGGCGATAGTTTTCGTATGTGATATTCTGTGGACCAGTTTTGCAGGGTTTAACTGTAATAGCAGAATGACTTTGGTTTAAGTGTCAGCAAGTCGTTTCTGAAAGTATGTGTATGGAGTGCGGCCATGTATGGAAGTGAAACATGGACGATAAATAGTTTAGACAAGAAGAGAATAGAATCTTTCGAAATGTGGGGCTACATAAGAATGCTGAAGATTAGACGGGTAGATCACATAACTAATGAGGAGGTATTGAATAGAATTGGGGAGAAGAGAAGCTTGTGGCTCAACTTGACTAGAAGAAGGGATCGGTTGGTAGGGCATATTCTGAGGCATCAAGGGATCACAAATTTAGTATTGGAGTGCAACGTGGAGGGAGACCAAGAGATGAATACACTAAGCAGATTCAGAAGGATGTAGGCTGCAGTAGGTACTGGGAGACGAAGGCGCTTGCACAGGATAAGAGTAGCATGGCGAGCTGCATCAAACCAGTCTCAGGACTGAAGACCACAACAACAACAAAAGCAGAATGACTGCTGTATGTTTCTCGATCTATAGAAAGTAGTTTTCCGCTATAATTCTAGTAATTTGTCCGTCTGTAAAAAGTGAAGGACAGTGCTCTCACACCAGCAGCAGCAATTTGGTAGGTAAATCTAGTAAGAACCAATCAGAATGCTCCATTCACAGGAAGTTGGATGACGTCAGGGAGTCACAATACATCTTTCCGGGGGTACATAGGAGTGTCTACAGACTAGTTCCAACAAGCTACGAGCTGAAAAAGGTATCTTAGGAAATTTGTCTGACAGCTGAGAGTCAAGTGATGTCTTCTCTGTTCGAGTGTTCATAGATAACTCCAGACAGACCAGTCTCCTGTGGTTCAGACAGGTGGGATCCTGTTCCCCCCCACCCGCTATTGTGGCCTTAGAGCATCTCCAGTCCAGCAGTTGTAGGAGATCAGAAATTCACTGAAAAAGGGGTTTCCTATAGGGACGGGGGAACGGACCCACGTGCCGGCTGGGGAAAACCCATGAAGACATCAGGGGGGCTGCATATAATCAACCGATCAGTTTAATTACTTTCCATAGTTAATCTGCTATCAGCTTTATATGAAAAATGTCCCTATAACCCTGTTAACCTACTACTCGCCACTGTTTACGTGGTGGTAAGTAAACGTACTGTTCATCTTTTGGTGCCCCCGAATCGTTGAATCGTATGAAACGAGGCAAACCACACTATGCTACTGCAGAGCACTGCTGCAAGGTATCTGTATCGTTTGGCAGACTGAAGTTGTTTTTATGTGTGCTGTGCGCAACGCCGTATGTGCGTCAGAACAGCGCCTGCTTGGAGACGAATGTCATGCCCTGAAGCTGACAATCGTGGCACAAGTCGTGTGACTGCTCCTAATATCGTTGTCGGAACTCCTTTTGACAGGGGCAGTGCAGCACCTCGACGTGCGTGGACTCAACACGTCGATGGAAGTCCCCTCCAGAAATACTGAGACATGCTGTTTCTACAACCGACGATAACTGCGAAAGTGTTGCCGGTGCAGTGGTTTGGGCACGAAATCACCCCTCAATTATATCCTATAAATGTTCAACGGGACTCATGCCGGACGATCTGGTTGGCCAAATCATTAACCAGAAATGTCCAGAATGTTCTTAAAACCAATCTCAAACAATTATGCGCAGTCATGTGGAGCTCTCTCATTCATTAAAATTCCATCGTGGTTAGGGAACATGTAATTTGTAAGTGGCTGACAATAGTCTCCAAGTAGACGAAGAAGATAACCGTTTCCAGTCAATGGTCGATTCAATTGGACCAGAGAACCCAGTCCATTCCCACCGGATAAGTTCGTCGTACATCCCAGATTGATTTCTGCGGTTATCTCATGCAGTGTTGCGTGTCTGTTAGCACTGACAGCTCTACCAAAACCTTGCTGCCCACGGTCATTAAATGAAGACCGCTGGCCACTGCGTTGTCCATGGTAAAAAGATATGCCTGAAATTTGGTATTCGTGGGACATACTTGATAGTGTGTATCGTGGAACAGTGAATTCCCTAACGATTTCCGAAGTGGAATGTCCAATGCATCTAGCTGCAAGTACCATTCCTCGTTCTCAAAATCTGTTAATTCCCATCGTGCGGCTCTAATCGTATAGTATTCGTTTCCACATGAATCATCTGAGCACAAATGACAGCCCCGCCAATGCACTGTCCTCTGCAGCCGCCTGTATGTGTGCATATCGCTATCGCACGACTTTTGTCACCTCTGTATACGTCAACTCTTACTGCAGTAGAATGGAGCACCTTTTCAACCACTGTCTGATGGAACTGCATGCCAAAAACATTCGGGGGTCGCCTCTTCCACAGGAAGTGTTGTACTACAGTAGAGATGTCGACGATATTTTTATCATTTTTAACGGTTCCGATGAAGACGTAAGTATACTCATGGAACAACTTTTTGGCTTCCATCTTCAACTGCCTTTAACACAAGAAATAATGGCGCTCAGTACATCACTGAACTAGTTGGATTTAAAGCTGCCGTCAGCAGAAGGGCTCATTATGTATGATGTTTTTCGTAAACGTGCAAAGAGTGATGCTGTCATTCATGCATCCTCATATCACCCTGTATCCCATAAATACAGTTTGTTTCTGTGTATGATTGATCGAGCGATCAGTACTCCACGAAGTCACGATTCTTTAAAACATGCGATGGATAATCTCTGTGTACAAAAGGCTATGTCCTGATTGACAGATCCAGTCACCAGCTCATCATTGCCCAGCCCAAACCACTAAGGATAGAAACTTGAAATTTACAGAGGGTGCTGACTTTATACTGTACGAATCGTTTAAGAAGGAATATTTTGATATTCCACCCCTACTGGAGTAAAACATGGGATGAATTCTTTTTTAATATGTCGCTCTAAATGTACTTTTGAAGCTAGAGCTACGAAAATTGCTATTTGGTTTCTTGGTCAGAAATGAAGAAATATGTGTAGAGCGTTCTGGAAATTTAACCACTACGTGGATGTAATAGTTAATAAATCTTTTTTGAAAACATATCATTTTTAAACACCTATTGAAGTATTTTTTGGACTTCTCAGTTAGAAATAAAAAAAATACGTCTTTTAGTGTTTTGGGTAATAGGGGCAGAACGTTTTTGTGGAAATACATTGAAGAGCCAAAAAAACTGGTACAGCTGCCTAACATCGTGTAGGGGTCGCGCGACATGCAGAAGTATCGCAACACGACATAGCATGGACTCGACTAATGTCTGAAGTAGTGCTGGAGGGAATTGACACCATAAATACTGCAGGGCAGTCCATAAATCCTTAAGTGTACGAGGGGGTGGAGGTCTCTTCCGAACAGAACGTTGCATGGCATCCCAGATATGCTCAATAATGTTCATGTCGGGGAATTTGGTGGCCAGCGGAAGTGTTCAAACTCAGACGAGTTTTCCTGTAGCGATTCTACACATGCGCTGTGTCGCATTGTCCTGCTGGAATTGCCCATGTCCGTCGGAATGCACAATGGACATGAACGGATGCAGGTGATCAGACAGTGTGCTCACGTACGTGTAATCTGTCAGAGTCGTACCTAGACGTATCACGAGTCCCACATCATTCCCAACTCCACACGCCCCTTACCCTTACACAGCCTCCAGCAGCTTGAACAGTCCTCTACTGACATTCAGGGTCCATGGATTCATGAGGCTGTCTCTATAACAATAAGCGTCCATCAACTCGACATAATTTGAAACAAGATTCATCCGACCAGAAATATGTCTCCAGTCTTCAACAATCCAATGTTGACGGGCCCGGGCGAGGTGCAAAGGTTTGTGTTGTGCAGACATCAAGAGCACAAGAGTGGGGTTTGCGTTCCAAAAGCCCGTGTTAATGATGTTTGACTCAATCGTTCGCACACTGACACTTGTTGATGGCCCAGCACTGAAATCTGCAGCAGTTTGCTGAAGGGTTGCACTTCTGTAACGTTGAACGATTCTCTTCAATCGTCGTTTGTCCCGTTCTTGTAGTATGTTTTTCTGGCCGCAGCGATGTTGGAAATTTAATGTATTACTGGATTCCTTATATTTACGGTACATTCGTGAAATGGTCGTACGGGAAAATCCCCTCTTCATCGCTACCTCGGAGACTGTGTCCCATGGCTCGTGCGCCGACTATAAACACCACTTTCAAACTCACTCAAATCTTGACAACCTGCCATTATAGCAGCAGTAACCGATCTAACATCTGCGCGCAGACACTTGTCTTATATAGGCGTTGCCGACCGCAGCGCCGTATTCTGCCTGTTTGCATATCTCTGTATTTGAATAGCATGTCTACACTAGTTCCTTTGGCCCTTCAGAGTACCTTATAATGGAAGCATTTTGGAAGTTATATGTATGAAATTTTGTGTTTGGCTTCTCGGTTAGAGGTTAAATATAATGTGTCTCAGTGTTTTCAGAAATTCAACCCCTAAGGGGACGAAATAGGACCTGACTGGTTCATAGGCTCATCATAGCCCGGACCAAACCACTAAGAACAGAAACTTGAAATTTGTAGAGGGTGTGGATCTTATACTGTAGCCGTCACTTGGTAAGGGATTTTTTTAAATTCCATCCCTAAAGAGGTGAGGTAGGGACTTAAACGTTTTTCAGAATGTCACACTATAAAGAAATTTTGAAGCTAGAACTACAAAAGTTGGTATTGTAATTCCCTGTCAGAAACTGAAGTACGTTTGGGGCATGTTTGGAAATTCAGCATCTAATGAGAACAATAGAGGGAGATAGCTTTTTTTAACATAAATCTTTACTACTGTCCTAATAAAGCATTTTTACGCCTACATCTATGGGAATTGATAGTTGAGACCTCGGTTAGTAATTAAAAAAAATACTAGTTTCAGTGTTGTTTCTTTTTTTTTAATTCAGCAGCTAAAGCGATCAAATAGGGGATGAAAATTGTTAAGAAAATACTTATTTTCGTTAAAAAATTTTAAAAATAAATCTATGAGAACCTGTATTTTACATCTAAATAAGTAGGTGGTAGGAGATGAAAATTTCTATGGGAAAATCAGCTCAAAAGGCAGGATTAACAAGGATCTCCGACTCTAGCTGCCAGAATCTCTTTTTGATCTGAAGTAAGCTTGTATGGGGTTAAGTAGTGAGCAAAGTTTAGAAGACATTGCAGTTTGTAAACAACAAAGGAAAGCAAAGAAATCCCTGCAGACCACAGCCATAGTCAAGGCGACCAAAGAAGCAGGTGCTAAGCTAAATTGAGATATATCGCATTTCCTATTGGCTATAGCCCCAGTCTTGTAGATAGAATGCACCGCTCGAAATTAGCCAATATGAATAATTTGTTCCACAATTCTCATAAGACATCTGAGAGTATTTGCGTTACTTTCTCTTCTGTGGGTAACATATCATAAAAGCTTGCAGGTCTCCTTAAGAAGAGTGCCGCTAGAATTTCTTATTCCATTCTGGATCGGATTCAGTATCAGCTTATCCATAAAGAAATAGCCAGTAGAGATCGCTTTGTCCATTCCATGGAGCGTACCATCCGACAGGAGGGCCGTAAGGCTAGGAAGCGTTTTCGTGAACGCTTACTTACTAGAAGCGGGCTGTGAAGAACAACTCTTCGATGGTGGAGCCTCTAAAGGTCAGCAGGAATGGAAAACCAATAATAGAGTCTTCGTTAAACCTTCACATTGCGGCTAAGTGTAAGAAGTTAACTCTACTACAGGATTTGAAATAGTAGAAACTTTGAATCGTTCGCAAGATGCGACTCTGAATGAGCAACTTATCGCTACAAATAAAATTTTTTGGGACAGTATGATGACACTTTTAGAAACATTTCTCTAGGCGTTTCCTCCTTGGCTAAGTAACCACCAGCAGGATTACCTTCTGTCACCGGCCACTATGAACTCAAGTTCACTCTGTTGATTGTCGGCTTCATCTTTGTTTTTATAACTTCTAAGGCCTTATTTGATAACCATTAATTTTTTTAAACCATGTACTTCTGGCACTGCCCCATGCCATTGTTTTTACTTGTCCTTTAATATGCAGACTATGGCCACATAGCATGCACGACTAGCGCCGTCGCTTTGGACTTACAGTCAGCTGTTCATGCATGCTAGATCAGTGCTCGGCTCGCCGTTGCAGCCAACGTGCTGCATGACGCAGTCGTCATTTGTTATTGTGCCATTCGCCTGTTGAGTGCAGGTCTATCGACGCACCGTTTTTTCCAATGGTTTGGTGAATGTGACTAATTACTCCTGGTTGGTTCTTCGTGCCCATAAATACAGAAAATCTGTTCTAGTAGATACCTGTGCTTCAGGAGAACTTTTTACAAAATTTTATTACCCTTTCCATGCTTTTGGTTTTACATTTGACTATTGCGGATACGCTACATTCAGTATTTACTTTTTTACTAGTGCGGTTTAATCTAAGGCAAGTTATTTTTACGAATCACTGAAGTCACCAGTTACTTATCAGGGGTCGGACTGGTCCGTGATCAGAAATTTGTATAATACATATGTTATTGTTATGTCCAGAAATTCTCAAGATACGCCGCTAGCGGGTAATATGTCAACTTTAACATAAATACCTTCGAAAAACACTGACTTTGTGTTTGAAAATTGGATTACTCTTGCTGAACGAGGTCGTAAGTGAGACGGAGAAACATTTTGATTTCGACGCTCTTACTGATTTCAAATACGAAAAAGTCAGGTTTTTAGTTACGTCGATTGGCAAAATTTAGGTTTGTCTCTTGATGCTCACGCTGCCTTCGTGTGTCGACGAGACTTTTGACTTAGCTTAATTGGGAGTTGAAGCTCTCTTGCATTTCGTGGTAACTTCCTTTCACGGTTACTTAACCACAGTGTGTCTTTCCCATCCCTCACAGTCTCTCTCGGCACGTATTGGCCCAATCCCTATTGTAAAATGCTTTTAAGGTTTGTTCATTTTTACTAATCACCTTCATCCTCAGAACTGAATGATGATGACTGGTCTCATATCTTTCTACTTTTGTTACACTTCTTCTGATACCTGCAATCACTGATGCTGTAACAGCCTAATGTTCACCAATGTTCTCTACATTCTCTGACCTGAAAAGTCGAGTCTGTTATTTACTAGGAGGTCTAAGAGACTGCCGTCACGAATCTGTTCTCTACCTACTCGAAGTAACAATCAGATAAGGCATTCAAGACAGCCTCACACGAATCCCAGTCTCTGAAACCTATTCATACTATCATGATTGGGAAACTTACACGTACTGAGTGAGGTGGTGCAATGATTGGCACACTGGACTCGCATTCGGAAGGATGACGGTTCAAACCAGCCTCCAGCCATCCTGATTTAGGCTCTCCGTGATTCCCTAAATCGATTCAAGCACATGCCGGGACGGTTCATTTGAATGGGCAGGGTCGATTTCATTCCCCATCCTTTACTAATCCAATGGGACGGATGACCTCGCTGTTGGCTCTCTTTGCTCAAGTCAACCTACCAAACTTACATGTGATATTCTCCGACTTTGCTCGGAAGCACGGTCTGGTATGGTTCCCAGGGAAGGTGCTGCACAAAAGCGTTCTATTACCATGTTTGAGCAACCTATTATGCTTATCTTCAAGTAAATTATTTCAAATCTGGATTCTCTTATAACTTTGGGAGACACAGAGTGAGTAAGGAGGAAAGGTACATAGTTTGAGGGATGGCGGCATCAGTGATTCTGAACGAAAAGGCAGTGTTAACATATGTCCTGTTCTTAACAGTTCCTGAGGAAACTAATGAGTACAATGGGGAACAAGACAGTTTCAAGTGATAGTAAATGAATCATTGTAATCTAATGTTTTGTTGAAGTGTGTACATTTCCTCACTAAACGATGTTCAGAAACTCCACCATCAAATGCAATACATTTTGTAGCTCTTATAGACACCTGATAATCCGAGTACATTTCTGCAGTCCTTAACATCTGTATAAAATTCAAGCTCCTATTTTGTGCCCACTTTGCACTTCAAGACTTCGCTCCCACAAACATTAATCTAATGGAGTATCAGCCGGCCAGGGTGGCCGAGCGGTTCTGGGCGCTACAGTCTGGAACCGCACGACCGCTACCGTCGCAGGTTCGAATCCTACCTCGGGCATGGATGTGTGTGATGTCCTTAGGTTAGCTAGGTTTAAATAGTTCTAAATTCTAGGGGACTGATGACCTTAGATGTTAAGTCCCATAGTCCTCAGAGCCATTTTTAATGGAGTATCACCTGTGGCCAAGAAAACATTCGACGGCATCCAGAATGTGCTTCAGTGGGATTACTGATTGTGTGGTTCACTTAAAAGCAAGATGCAAAAGCGCAGAGTGGAGACAAAGGAGGATCTTCTCTCTAGTATTGTATAAACGTGTGCTCAAGTAAAGGACTGTACGAATGGGCTCTGATCAACAACACAGCAGCTGTCTATAAGAGCTCAAAATCCATTGCAAATGACGATGGACTCTTTGAATACCTTTTGTCAGGAAATGTACACAATTAAACAATACATTGGACCATAATCATTCATTCATCACCTGCATTTTCCCTGTTCACCAATGCTTTCACTGGTTTCTTCAGAAACTGTTAAGAACAGTGCTATCGATTTCTTTAGAGCAACAGATACGCTGTCACAGCTGGCTTTCATCGTGCTTGACGATATACTGGCTCTAGGTGTAAATTCAGATATTTTTATATGTCTTACCTTAATATGTACACAAATCAGTACGTTTATCCGCCTCGAACAGTCTTCACACAAACGCGCCACAAACTTGATGACCTGATGTTTTCTGCACGGTCATACTGCACCAATAAGTGGACTAACCTTGTCACTATAGATTGACCATCTTGCTTCCATCCCTCCACACTTCAATATCTGACATGGTGCCCGTGGCAACAAAAGCATCGATGGCTTGCTGTTGCCACACATACTTGAAGGTACTCCCAATGGCTACAATTATTAGTCTGCAGATGACATGCATCCTGACGTAATGTTGTTCAGTACGCCATCCTCAGTCCGCACTTATACCTGTTCCATCCTGTATGTTCCAGTTTCAATAAAGTATTCCACTGCCATTCATTTCTAATATCAACCACTTCTTTGGTCCTAATACTATGTTGGCGTTATTACCTTTAATATGGGAAACTGATTCTCGGATTCTGGCTTTCCTAAAGTTTACTGATACACTACTGGCCATTAAAATTGCTTCACCAAGAAGAAATGCAAGTGATAAACGGGTATTCATTGGACAATTATATCATACTAGAATTGACATGTGATTACATTTTCACGCAATTTGGGTGCATAGATCATGAGAATTCAGTACCCAGAACAACCACCTCTGGCAGTAATAACGGCCTTGATACTCCTGGACTTTGAGTCAAACAGAGATTGGATGGCGTGTACAGGTGCAGCTGCCCATGCAGCTTCAACACGATACCACAGTTCATCAACAGTAGTGACTGGCGTATTGTGAAGAGACAGTTGCTCGGCCACCATTGACCAGACGTTTTCAATTCGTGAGAGATCTGGAGAATGTGCTGGCCAGGGAAGCAGTCGAACATTTTGTGTATCCAAAAAGGCCCGTACAGAACCTTCAACATGCGGTCAGGCATTATCCTGCTGAAATGTAGGGACGGAATGAAGGGTAGATCCACGGTTGGTAACACATCTGAAATGTAACGGCCACTGTTCAAAGTGCTGTCAATGCGAACAAGAGATGACCGAGACGTGTAACCAATGGCAGCCCATACCATCACGCCGGGTGATACGCCAGTATGGCGATGACGAATACGCGCTTCCAATGTGCGTTCACCGCGAAGTCACCGAACACGGATGCAACCGTCATAATGCTGTAAACGGAACCTGGATCCATCCGAAAAAATGACGTTTTGCTATTCATGCATCCAGGTTCGTCGTTGAGTACACCATCGCAGGCGCTCCTGTCCGTGACACAGTGTCAAGGGTAACCGCGGCCATGGTCTCCGAGCTGATAGTCCATGCCGCTGCAAACGTCATCGAACTGTTCGAGCAGATGGTTGTTGTCTTGCAAACGTCCCCATCTGTTGACTCAGTGATCAGACGTGGCTGCACAATCCGTTACAGCCATGCGGATAAGACGCCTTTCATCTCGACTGCTAGTGATACGAGGCCGTTGGGATTCAGCACGGCGTTCCGTATTACCCTCCTGAACCCACCGATTCCATATTCTGCTAACAGTCATTGGATAGCAACCAATGCGAGCAGCAATGTCGCAATACGATAAACCGCAATCGCGATAGGCTACAATCCGAGCTTTATCAAAATCGCGACAGAACGCATGTCTCCTCCTTTCACGAGGCATCAGAACAAAAACGTTTCACCAGGCAACGCCGGTCAACTGCTGTTTGTGTAAGAGAAATCGATTGGAATCTTTCCTCATGTCAGCACGTTGTAGGTGTCGCCACCGGCGCCAACTTGTTGTCAATGCTCTGAGAAGCTAATAATTTGCATATCACAGCATCTTCTTCCAGTTAGTTAAATTTCGCGTCTGTAGCACGTCATCTTCGTGGTGTAGCAATTTTAATGGCCAGTAGTGTATCATGTTAATATTTTCTCTTTCTAATCCTCAAGGACGTAAGTTCTCCTTTGAGCGTTAGGTTAGGTTAGGTTAGGTTTGGTTTGGTTTGGTTGGGTTTCCCAAAAACAGTTTTCGCTACATACGTTATCTACACTCCTGGAAATGGAAAAAAGAACACATTGACACCGGCGTGTCAGACCCACCATACTTGATCCGGACACTGCGAGAGGGCTGTACAAGCAATGATCACACGCACAGCACAGCGGACACACCAGGAACCGCGGTGTTGGCCGTCGAATGGCGCTAGCTGCGCAGCATTTGTGCACCGCCACCGTAAGTGTCAGCCAGTTTGACGTGGCATACGGAGCTCCATCGCAGTCTTTAACACTGGTAGCATGCCGCGACAGCGTGGACGTGAACCGTATGTGCAGTTGACGGACTTTGAGCGAGGACGTATAGTGGGCATGCGGGAGGCCGGCTGGACGTACCGCCGAATTGCTCAACACGTGGGGCGTGAGGTCTCCACAGTACATCGATGTTGTCGCCAGTGGTCGGCGGAAGGTGCACGTGCCCGTCGACCTGGGACCGGACCGCAGCGACGCACGGATGCACCTCAAGACCGTAGGATCCTACGCAGTGCCGTAGGGGACCGCACCGCCACTTCCCAGCAAATTAGGGACACTGTTGCTCCTGGGGTATCGGCGAGGACCATTCTCAACCGTCTCCATGAAGCTGGGCTACGGTCCCGCACACCGTTAGGCCGTCTTCCGCTCACGCCCCAACATCGTGCAGCCCGCCTCCAGTGGCGTCGCGACAGGCGTGCATGGAGGGACGAATGGAGACGTGTCGTCTTCAGCGATGAGAGTCGCTTCTGCCTTGGTGCCAATGATGGTCGTATGCGTGTTTGGCGCCGTGCAGGTGAGCGCCACAATCAGGACTGCATACGACCGAGGCACACAGGGCCAACACCCGGCATCATGGTGTGGGGAGCGATCTCCTACACTGGCCGTACACCTCTGGTGATCGTCGAGGGGACACTGAATAGTGCACGGTACATCCAAACCGTCATCGAACCCATCGTTCTTCCATTCCTAGACCGGCAAGGGAACTTGCTGTTCCAACAGGACAATGCACGTCCGCATGTATCCCGTGCCACCCAACGTGCTCTAGAAGGTGTAAGTCAACTACCCTGGCCAGCAAGATCTCTGGATCTGTCCCCCATTGAGCATGTTTGGGACTGGATGAAGCGTCGTTTCACGCGGTCTGCACGTCCAGCACGAACGCAGGTCCATCTGAGGCGCCAGGAGGAAATGGCATGGCGAGCCATTCCACAGGACTACATCCAGCATCTCTACGATCGTCTCCATGGGAGAATAGCAGTTTGCATTGCTGCGAAAGGTGGATATACACTGTACTAGTGCCGACATTGTGCATGCTCTGTTGCCTGTGTCTATGTTCCTGTGGTTCTGTCAGTGTGATCATGTGATGTATCTGACCCCAGGAATGTGTCAATAAAGTTTCCCCTTCCTGGGACAATGAATTCACGGTGTTCTTATTTCAATTTCCAGGAGTGTATAACCACAGTGAGTGATTTTTTGTGAATTGCCTGCCTGATCTATTGAGGGTAACACTACAAATTTCCACCAGACAACGGAGGTCCAGAGACGTGGAATAACTACCGCGTATTTTCTCCACTACATGCTACACCTATACTCAAAATCAATCTGTTTTGTATGGATTCTCTAGCTACTTTACGATAACCAGTCGATGTTAACGAAACGCACCTCCCACCGCCGGTAATCTGTTCGCAGGTTTGAGACTGGTATCCATCTGTGTGTTGGGCGTCGCGTGGTACCAGCTGGAATGGCGAGAAGGATGAAACGACGGAAAGAGCGAATCGCTGCAGATCTGTACAGCATCTACTGAGCTCCCGCCCAAAACAAATTGTTACATTTTCTCGATGTACCAACTGTGATGGTCATCTTCATTAAAATTACACTGTCATTCGACAATTATTTTCTGCATTTCATTTCGTGAGTGTACTGATACGAAAGAAATTTCTGCTATTGTATCATGCCATTAAACGTAATCTTCATGCTGACGTTTGCATTACTGAACTGAATGAAAAAAAAAAATTAGATACCGAATTACGTTTTCACACCAACAAATGTTTCAGTCCATATGACTGACTTCAGGTTTTATTGTGACGCATGTACCTAACGTTCCGATGTTAGTGGAAACAATGCATCTCATCTGAAGTGCAACGCTAAGCTGTAGAAAACAGACAGTTACAACCTGGACGCTATCGCACCAGTGTTTGTTACCATGTACAACAACGATCGAAATGTAAAGAGAGGAATGTATTAAAATCTCCCTGTACTTATACGTAACTTTGAATGCCAGACCATAGTTGAAATTGATTTAGATTTCAGAATAAGACAGCCGCCAACTCCAAAACGGGTACAAATTTAAATTCAACAAATGATTTAATAACTTTGGAAACACGCGAATATGTTGTGATGAAGGGAAAGCAGCAACTTGACAATATACACAAGCGCTAGTTTAATGTGACAGACAAGAGTGACACGAACACAAAAGACGTTAATTTGTAATGCAATGATGCTAGTTACTACAATAATCACCAGAAATAATCAACGACTAGCAATATTTTATGGAAACTGTACTATGTTATATAACTGACGATAAGGTTGTCAATGTGCTTAGTCGTGACAAAACTGATTGCTGTTCTTTACATATTAAACTGCAACTGATCCATTTTGGAATAGATACAGGAGTAATTCAGCAGTTGGAAAAGTCATGAGTTTGTTGCACTACAACCCGATTAAGTCACCATAGCTTAGAATTACTATTTTTACCATGTGCTCGCAGTCGGTCTGTGCACAGTTGTAGTTCTCGAAAATGCATTCTATTTGCCATCGTCAACAATGTTACAGAAAATTGCAATGCACAGAGTGTTTCTTTCAATCTACAGTTTTGTAGTGTGCCTAGCAGTTACTTTTATACTGAACAATACGTCGGAAAATGTCGGCTTCAGCCTTAACCGAGAAAAAACATCGTTTGTCGATTATTACTCTCGCATTAACACTAGTATTTATTGCATGGTTTCAAAAAATGGTTCAAATGGCTCTGAGCACTATGGGACTCAACTTCTGAGGTCATCAGTCCCCTAGAACTTAGAACTACTTAAACCTAACTAACCTAAGGACATCACACACATCCAGGATTCGAGCCTGCGACCGTAGCGGTAGCGCAGTTCCAGACTGAAGCGCCTGGAACCGCTCGGCCATTCCGGCCGGCTGCATGGTTTCCACACAGGGCGGTCTACCTATATTGAGTGCTTATACAGGGGGTTCGGAAATGCACGTTATAAACTTCTATGAACTGCAGAGAAGAATAAATACATCATATTTTGAACAGCAAGCCATGTCCGGAAACGTCATCCAGCGACGTTACGGAGCGTTAAAATTGTAGGCGTCGGCGCCTGTAATGAGTGTATATACAGGGCGATTGCGTGGCCATGTTACAGACTTTCAGAGCTCATGGAGATGATTAAATGTATCAACGTGAAGTAAAGGTCCCTGGATCGGAAACGGACGAGCCGAAATATACGAGTGAAAATCATTCTCACGCCTCTGGCAGTTGGATACATGTGCTGGTATTGTTGTTGCTAAGACTATAGGTTATGCAGCTTTCAGAAGTTATTGTATCGACTCAACAAGAAAAAATGTGTAGCAACCATGAGCTTTAAAACGCATACCTCAGGAGCACTTGCTCACCTTCGCTAGTGTCAAATACATGTCTTCTACTGAACATTAAGTTCACAGCTCTTAAGTAAGCATTTGAGAGCCCATATTTACGTTCCATTTCTTTCTCGTTTTTGGTCCATACTACCACCTCTGAAAGTTTTCTGCCCTACAATCAAAGCAGTACGTGCATTCCGCTGTCAGATGTATTACAACAGTTTTCACATAGAACTTTCGACTCGTTCGTTTCCGGTATAGCGATCCTTACCTGAAATTGATATATTTATCGTTCTCCATTATCGTAGAAAGTTTGTAACATCGTCATGGAATAATCCTCTATGTACATTCATTCACAGTCGCAGACGCCTATAACTTTGACGCTCTGAAGTGGCACTGTATGACGTTTCCAGACATGGATTCCTATTCAGAATATTATATATTCACTTCCGTCTACAAGTCTTAGAAATCTATGCCGGGACATTTGATAAGTATTGCTTAGATAGTTCCCACACATGGCAGACTAGTTATATTTTGCTCTTAAATAGCACGATCATCTGATGATTTGTGTTCCTTAATTGTTTATATACACGTCAGACAACCTATATGGAGTTGCCACGTTCCTCTCATTCCTCGCTATCAGAGTTAGAGATGTTAAATGTTTTACAAAAGTGCGACGGCAGTTTGCAAGAGGTGAAAGGTAGTACCGTGCAACATCCGCGACATGGAAACACCCTTAGCGACGATGGATAATTTTACTATGATGCACTCATGCATACAATAAGGTGCCTCACATGAAAGATCTCTGGTTTCATACGACAATTTGCGCTATAGAAGACCACTCTCTTGTTTTTTATGTATAGATTATGTTTTCACCCGCTCCTCCTTTCTTTTAGCTATTGTCCACGCTGAACAATGCCCAGACCAAGTAATTAATAAGCAAAGTGTTTACGAAGATTTTGAGAGGAAAGGAAATTACAGTAAACTTTCAAGTATACATAGCTTGTGATGTTGAGATGGCACCAGTTCTCCTTCTCTAGGAGTCTGATTCTTGAGCTCAAAACCTCACATCAGGCTTCACGGTTGGTTTGAACTAAATAAAACTGAAGATGACTGTTTCAGAATTTTTTTACGTAAATATATTTTCTCACGTTTTAGTATATCACACATTCCTTCGATTTTTCACATTAGCAAGGCCGAAATTACATTGTTCGCACCTGTTATACAAAAATACGTCCAATCACATCAGAGGCAAGTTTACGACTCCCACTCACTCCAAATAAGACAATATTCCAAGGGGTTTACAATTTTTCTTAACAAATGAATCCCTACTAGCTTCAGTTTCATTATTAATTTCGATTAGTATTTCATAAATGAATCCAGAACAAAAACATAACAAACAGTACAGGATTGCGTAATTAGAAATAGAAATGTTAAGTGTGCAAATATTTCGTAATTTCAAATGTTTCTGGAAAGATTTATTTTAACTGTACATTCAGAACCAGTACATAACGATTGTAACATCGAAACTAAACTATTTAAAAAAATAATTGCTTTTCATAAACTTTAGCTTGATATACAACGTACTCTGTGTAAAATTATGTGAAAGTTTTCACAAAGGCAGTTGAGATAATACTGACCTGTCCAAAATTCGAGAAATAATACTGGTATCGACAACTACTGTAGAGGAAAAGTAATTCTAGAGGAGGATGTCCAGTCACAATGTGCATGGTAATAGGCCACTGAGTACGCTGGCTGACGTCATTGTTCGAACACGGAAATCGATCGGACACGTGGAATTTTGATTCCAAAATATTGCACATAGCCGAGAAATGATCGGATAAAGTATCTCAATGAGGTTTGGGCACCTAATTGGATAGTAATTCGCGCTAGGACACCCGTTGTGTCCTATCGTTCGTGTACGAACAATCCGCCGACCACCTCGCCTCTTATTTCCAGGAACATACGTAAATTACAACGTAAATTGCACCAGTGGTAAGGTGACATGGTAGTGACGTAAACTAATGGCAGAACTGACAAAAAATGGATATTAATAACTTTTACATCCAGCAAACAGTGACTGCTTACGCACCATTGGTCTATGTGGCTTAAGAGGTCAAGAACAGGAGAGAGATGGTTTTACAGCAAGAAAATAAAAGGGCCCTTCCTTCACTCTCAGCGGCATTGCATTCACCCCCATTATAACTTCTGGAAGTTTTGTTTCATTAAACGCTATCCCTGATTATTTAGCAAATACACTCCTGGAAATGGAAAAAAGAACACATTGACACCGGTGTGTCAGACCCACCATACTTGCTCCGGACACTGCGAGAGGGCTGTACAAGCAATGATCACACGCACGGCACAGCGGACACACCAGGAACCGCGGTGTTGGCCGTCGAATGGCGCTAGCTGCGCAGCATTTGTGCACCGCCGCCGTCAGTGTCAGCCAGTTTGACGTGGCATACGCAGCTCCATCGCAGTCTTTAACACTGGTAGCATGCCGCGACAGCGTGGACGTGAACCGTATGTGCAGTTGACGGACTTTGAGCGAGGACGTATAGTGGGCATGCGGGAGGCCGGCTGGACGTACCGCCGAATTGCTCAACACGTGGGGCGTGAGGTCTCCACAGTACATCGATGTTGTCGCCAGTGGTCGGCGGAAGGTGCACGTGCCCGTCGACCTGGGACCGGACCGCAGCGACGCACGGATGCACGCCAAGACCGTAGGATCCTACGCAGTGCCGTAGGGGACCGCACCGCCACTTCCCAGCAAATTAGGGACACTGTTGCTCCTGGGGTATCGGCGAGGAACATTCGCAACCGTCTCCATCAAGCTGGGCTACGGTCCCGCACACCGTTAGGCCGTCTTCCGCTCACGCCCCAACATCGTGCAGCCCGCCTCCAGTGGTGTCGCGACAGGCGTGAATGGAGGGACGAATGGAGACGTGTCGTCTTCAGCGATGAGAGTCGCTTCTGCCTTGGTGCCAATGATGGTCGTATGCGTGTTTGGCGCCGTGCAGGTGAGCGCCACAATCAGGACTGCATACGACCGAGGCACACAGCGCCAACACACGGTATCATGGTGTGGGGAGCGATCTCCTACACTGGCCGTACACCTCTGGTGATCGTCGAGAGGACACTGAATAGTGCACGGTACATCCAAACCGTCATCGAACCCATCGTTCTACCATTCCTAGACCGGCAAGGGAACTTGCTGTTCCAACAGGACAATGCAAGTCCGCATGTATCCCGTGCCACCCAACGTGCTCTAGAAGGTGTAAGTCAACTACCCTGGCCAGCAAGATCTCCGGATCTGTCCCCCATTGAGCATGTTTGGGACTGGATGAAGCGTCTTCTCACGCGGTCTGCACGTCCAGTTCGAACGCTGGTCCAACTGAGGCGCCAGGTGGAAATGGCATGGCAAGCCGTTCCACAGGACTACATCCAGCATCTCTACGATCGTCTCCATGGGAGAATAGCAGCCTGAATTGCTGCGAAAGGTGGATATACACAGTACTAGTGCCGACATTGTGCATGCTCTGTTGCCTGTGTCTATGTGCCTGTGGTTCTGTCAGTGTGATCATGTGATGTATCTGACCCCAGGAATGTGTCAATAAAGTTTCCCCTTCCTGGGACAATGAATTCACGGTGTTCTTATTTCAATTTCCAGGAGTGTACGTTTATTGCAAAACTTACGTATGGTAACCTTATGCATTATGAGAGTAAAGATTAGATCAAAGAAAATATGAAATGCTGTAGAGTGGCTGCACAGTACAATCGCTAAGGATTAATGTTTTGCTGCGCTAGTATTAGTCCTAGTCGTAGAAAATGGAAATTTTGTAAAAATTCAGTTAAGGCGCGGTTGGGCGACGAAGTCTGGGGCCGCTGGCAGTGTGTTGTAATAATCGGCAGCCAGTAGGCCAGACAGGGTAAACATGGCACCGAGCTGTAGCGGCGTATTGCACGTACGATTTTTTTGGAATGCAAGAGTGAGGCAGTGAACTGCAGCGTTGCTTTAAGTTATTGCGATGGACGAGACGAGGCAGTTGGCCTGAGCCAGGAGGGCGATGTGTAAGTGACTGACGTACGGGGATTTACCCCTGCCATAGTTTCTGTCTCTCTCTGACGCTACGTCAGAAGCGAGGGGAAAAGCAGTATAAATAGTCAGGCACTTTTAGCTTGAGGGGTGTGCCAGGTCAGTTGAGTGTTGGGGCAGACATGTGCTGGTCTACGCTTATAGGTGTCAGTCTGACAGTGATGTTGTAAATATTCTATGTAAACCTGTACTTTGTTTCCATGTACTTGTTCGGGCTGTATTCAGCCTCTGGTGACTCAACACCGTGGCAGGACAGAACGGCAGCAGGGTACTTGGAAACTGCACGGTGTGCATGAAGGAGGGCAGTGACAGTGGTCTGCAGCGGGTCCAGCATGGGCCACGTTCGCTTCCCACCTGGCGTACCGGGCTCCAGGCGAGGCATATGACGTGGGAGGGGGGTTCGACAGCGCTGCAGTGGCACAGCAGACGGCGGCAGATGTTGTCACCACTAGCAGCAAGTTGTGACACAGCGTCCAGGATGGCGCGGATTTGAGTCCAGTCCTGTACTGAGAGCAGTGGCGGCCCGAGAGCCATGGGTGACCAGTACACCCACCTTCATCCCACGGTTGGACAGAGCAGGCCAGACGGGGCAGAGGATGGCAGGGACCAGGGACTGTAACAGTCTCCGGGATCACGGGCAGCTGTGCGGCGCAAGACGTGACGCATCGAAGGCGGCGACAGGGCAGAGTGCCGTGATGACGCAGCTGTGGCATCGGCATACCAGGAGTTGCTGAGCCGGCTGAACTCGTGGAACAGCGCCGTGGGCGACACGCTGACCCTGAGTTGATACCCATCACAGTACTGTAAATTTTGTGAATAAGGCAATGGTACCAAATTTGTTAACATCGAGTGTAGATTTAAGTGTCCGGAAGTCGTTTCTGAGAGTATTTGTATGGAGTGTAGCCATGTATGGAAGTGAAACGTGGACGATAAATAGTTTAGACAAGCAGAGAATAGAAGTTTTCGAAATGTGGTGCTACAGAAGAGTGCTGAAGATCAGATGGGTAGACCACATAACTAATGAGAAGGTATTGAATAGAATTGGGGAGAAGAGGAGCTTGTGGCACAACTTGACTAGATGAAGGGATCGGTTGGTAGGACATGTTCTGAGACATCGAGGGAATCACCAATTTAGTATTGGAGGAGGACGCAAAGACATCTAAACACCGTAGAAGAAGGGGCACGTGAAAACCATCTCAAATTAAATGCACAAATAACACAAGCAATAATGTTTACTAAGAAGAGGCCAGGACTACACGAAAGATTACTAATAAATGGAACACACATAAATTGGACAAATCAGATCAAATATCTTGGAGTAATGTTGGACAATAAGTTGACCTTCAAAACACATGTCGTGAAAAAAAAAGATAAAATGATGAAACTACGAGTAGTAGTATACACACTATTCAAACTTTTGGCCAAGACGGACATGGGAATCAGAACAAAATTAATACTGTATAAAACAACATCACCAGCTCTATTATAGGGTTGCTCAACTTGGAGGACCACTTGCAACGCGAAACAGCAAGTGCTGCAAAGAGTCCGAAAACGATGTTTCAGAATAATGTTCAAAGTCCCTCGGTAGACTAGACTAAACGACTTATGTAATGAACTGAATATGCCAACAATCACACAAGAAATACAGGAAAAAACTCTAAAACTGTTGGAAAAATTGGACCGATTAAGAACTACAACTGTACACCTAGGATATGCTGGAACAGTTGAACCTCGAGAGTTCCCAGAGCCATCATAAGGAATTAACTGACTAACTAAAAGACAGTAGCGAGCACCATAACCGGTTTAAGGGGCCAAATTAGCCCAGATGTCGTAACAAAGAGCAAAGAAACAAAATTATGTTCAAATCTATAAATTAAGAAAACGCAGCCCGCCCAATCACTTACAAAAAAAAAAAAAATTACGACGCAGCTGGCCACGGGAAGCAGTCTGCTCCGGATCCAACGCCGCCATTGCCAGAAGGAGACTTCAGAACCTGCTCGCAGGCGTGTTGGTATTCCGTCGGCCCAAATTGGAAAGACTGTAGAGAATGTGAATTCAGTGTCAAATGGGTTCCAGAGTGCTCTTCTCAAGGAAAGTGAGAATTTAAACATTTGATAGTGAAACTAGCAGGGGACGAACTCTTACTGTGAAAGCCTTCATTTTGTTGTTTCAAGTACTTGCGTTTACTTTTCCCTGTTAAAAAAAGAGTTACAAAGTTCCCAGAATGACATTTTCACTCTGCAGCGGAGTGTGCGCTGATATGAAACTTCCTGGCAGATTAAAACTGTGTGCCCGACCGAGACTCGAACTCGGGAACTTTGCCTTTCGCGGGCAAGTGCTCTACCATCTGAGCTACCGAAGCAGAAGTAAAGCTGTGAGGATCGGGTGTGAGTCGTGCGTCGGTAGCTCAGATGGTAGAGCACTTGCCCGCGAAAGGCAAAGTTCCCGAGTTCGAGTCTCGGTCGGGCACGCAGTTTTAATCTGCCAGGAAGTTTCAGTTACAAAATTAGTTTGTTGTTCCTTTGACAGTCCAAAAGACCATTTGTCTTGAATTAATTGTGTTCTTAAATACGCAGGTGAACTACATACTTGTGTAATCCTTGTAGATGTGTTCGAAGTTACGGATACCTCACGTGCATTACATATTGTCTATATTCATTGCTAATGTAGTGCCCCTGAACAGTATTTAAAGAAATTCGTAAGGGAACTGCCGCATGGAATTGCAGTAGCAAACATACACTGGTAAGTGCGGAGTGGTGGCATATGAATCCAAATACCACATAGATAAAGAGGATTGCGAGATGGGCCAGCTGCGCGGTGAAACCGCAACGAACAGTGATAATGGGTGGAGAGGGTAGAGTGGTGTCACCATACCAGGGCAAAACTCTTGATGGTGGCTACCTGTAGGGTTTCAGTGTAACCAATGTGCCTCCCACCGTAAGCAGGCGAGAAGCGCCATGCAGATTCACTCACAGGTCAGCAAAATCACCACGGTGCCAGACGAGAAGACTATCGGTGACCGCCTGCTGCTGCCACGGATTCGCGAAACGGCCGAGCCAGCAGCCCCGTGAACTGTCTCTCCCCACTGGACTTGGTGTCTCAGCGACACTGACCTGCCGTAGACACCTGCTATCCTCCGACTCCTGCCATCAGGCAGAGGGTCATGTCCAGTGCGTGGCTGTCTCCAGTCGGCAGCGCGTCGTGTACCATGCACAAAGTTTTCGTATATCCTCACTATTTGGTAACTCTTAGTCCAACTTCCCCCAAGAACCATGGACCTTGCCGTTGGTGGGGAGGCTTGCGTGCCCCAAGGATACAGATGGTCGTACCGTAGGTGCAACCACAACGGAGGGCTATCTGTTGAGAGGCCAGCCAAACGTATGGTCCCTGAAAAGGGGCAGCAGCCTTTTCAGTAGTTGCAGGGGCAACAGTCTGGATGATTGACTGATCTGGCCCTGTAATACTAACCAAAACGGCCTTGCTGTTGTGGTACTGCGAACGGCTGAAATCAAGGGGAAACTACAGACGTAATTTTTCCCGAAGGCATGCAGCTTTACTGTAAGTTTAAATGATGACGGCGTCCTCTTGGGAAAAATATTCCGGAGGTAAAATAGACCCCCATTTGGATCTCCGGGCGGGGACTGCTCAAGAGGACGTCGTTATCAACCTTTGGAGAAAAGAGAACCACTTGCATGAATATCAAGAGCTCAGATGGAAACCCAGTTCTAAGCAAAGAAGGGAAAGCAGAAAGGTGGAAGGAGTATATAGAGGGTCTACACAGGGGCGATGTTCTTGAGGACAATATTATGGAAGATGAAGATGAAATGGGAGATATGATACTGCTTGAAGAGTTTGACAGAGCACTGAAAGACCTAAGTAGAAACGAGGCCCCAGGAGTAGACAACATTCCATTAGAACTACTGACAGCCTTGGGAGAGCCAGTCCTGACAATACTCTACCATCTGGTGAGCAAGATGTATGAGACAGGCGAAATTCCATCAGACTTCAAGAAGAATACAGTAATTCCAATCCCAAAGAAAGCAGGTGTTGACAGATGTGAAAATTACCGAACTATCAGTTTAATAAATCACAGATGCAAAATACTAACGCGAATTCTTTACAGACGAATGGAAAAACTGGTAGAAGCTGACCTCGGGGGAAATCAGTTTAGATTGCGAAGAAATGTTGGAACACGTGAGGCAATACTGACCTTACGACTTATCTTAGAATAAAGATTAAGGAAAGGCAAACCTACGTTTCTAGCATTTATACAATTAGAGAAAGCTTTAGACAATGTTGACTGGAATACTCTCTTTCAAATTCTAAAGGTGGCAGGGGTAAAATACAGGAAGCGAAAGGCTATTTACAATTTGTACAGAAACCAGATGGCAGTTATGAGTCGAGGGACATGAAAGGAAAGAAGTGGTTGGGAAGGGAGTGAGACAGGGTTGTAGCCTATCCCCGATGCTATTCAATCTGTATATTGAGCAAGCAGTAAAGGAAACAAAAGAAAAGAAAAAGAAAAGTAATTCTGTCAGAGACAGCAAAGGACTTGGAAGAGCAGTTGAACGGAATGGACAGTGTCTTGAAAGGAGGGTATAAGATGACCCTCAACAAAAGCAAGACAAGGATAATGGAATGTAGTCGAATTAAGTCGGGTGATGCTGGAGGCATTAGATTAGGAAATGAGACCCTTAAAGTAGTAAAGGAGTTTTGCTATTTGGGGAGTAAAATAACTGATGATGGTCGAAGTAGAGAGGATATAAAATGTAGACTAGCAATGGCAAGGAAACCGTTTCTGAAGAAGAGATATTTGTTAACATCGACTATTGATTTAAGTGTCAGGAAGTCGTTACTGAAAGTATTTGTATGGAGTGTAGCCATGCATGGAAGTGAAACATGGACGATAAATAGTTTAGACAAGAAGAGAATAGAAGCTTTCGAAATGTGGTGCTACAGAAGAATGCTGGAGATTAGATGGGTAGATCACATAACTAATGAGGAGGTATTGAATAGAATTGGGGAAAAGAGAAGCTTGTGGCACAACTTGACTAGAAGAAGGGATCGGTTGGTAGGACATGTTCTGAGACATGGAGGGCAGCGTGGAGGGTAAAAATCGTAGAGGGAGACCAAGAGATGAATACACTAAGCAGATTCAGAAGGATGTAGGTTGCAGTAGGTACTGGGAGATGAAGAAGCTTGCACAGGATAGAGCAGCATGGCGAGCTGCATCAAGCCAGTCTCAGGACTGAAGACCACAACAACAACAACAGTCCTACAGAAAACATGGGCAGGACCTTTTTGTAGGAAATTTAATGTAGTTAAGTTTTTACTGACATATTTCTTCGCTGGAGGCCACAGTTGCCGAGTTGTTTTAAGAGAGACGTGTTTGAAGGTCACTGTTGTATGTTTTTCTTGAATGATTCGAAAACTACAGCCTCTAGCGACAGGCAATGTCAGTAGAAAATTTAAGTACATTAAACATCGTACAAAAACGACCTGTTCTTTTTTTCTCTGGGATTAATAGTTTCCACATAGTGAGCAAGTATATATGAAGATTGTGAGTGTGGAATTTGAAGGCATTGCAAGTTGCGTAAAATGCGACGGTAGGGGCGACTGAATCACCCTATATTTAACCAGAAGATCAGCACATATGCCATACCATAGGCTCTGAAATTGCAACCCTCGCACCCTCGAGACAATACGATGCCACTTGGTAGGCACATACATGATCAGTGGCACGAGAAGACCAGCCTTGCAGTGTGTACAGCTAGCTACCTTTATGTGGATACGAGTAAGAGGTCCAGCTGTAGCCTGGATGGGCAGCTATCAAGATAATGTTCTCTTATCTCTGAGCCTCTGGGGCCCAATAGTACAGCCACTGCCCCTGTGCTACCATTGTGGGACCAACCCTCAGAATCCAGTCACCTACCACTGGGCTGAGTACTGGTTCAGTCGGACTGTAGTTATGAGGCAGGTGATCCCCTCTTTACACAGTTCTAAGCCGAACAATACACAGTTAGCCAGGTCGCCACTGTATCGTACTGAGGGAAGTGTTGGCTTTGGAACACAATTACTTCCCCATCCTGGCGTAGGCGCACTGACCGACTGCCTGTGCCGACCTCTTGTGGGTGTTGGGTCTACTCCTCTCGAACCAAGAGATAGATAAATTACACTGCGCAACAGAATTAAAGGATCACTTTCTCGAAACCCCAAACTGTCCCCCATCCAAACGCATAAGTCTAAGACCTGGCTCAAAAGTGCCTACAGCCTTCCTCTGTAATGGTGCAAATGAGTGGCACCCTGCGACGTCTCTCTCAGGCTTCAGACAGCAAGGCGTCGACACTCGTGAAAAAAAAAAGAAGCTGAGAAGTTCATTCGACGTGTACGACGAGTTAACGATCTCACATTGACATCAAAGTTCATCACAATTGTGCCCAACACAATCGTGAAGATGTCCCTCGCTGGGAATGTCGTCCCACCCCCTTTTACCCACTTTTCACCTCTTCTTGTGACACCTCTATGATGGTCAGCATCGCGACAGCCAGCGTTGGAATCGCACAGTTTTCTTGTGGATGGCTGAGGACTACCTCTGAGGCTACGAAGCACCCCTTCCATTGGGAAGGTTCATTCTCACATGTTTCACAGTGAAAACGACAGTAGCAGCACGGTGACCAACACGAAGCCGATCTGGACAACGTCTGACACTGCTGGCAGCCTCGGGCGTTTCAACACTTCCCTATTGACATTGGGGGTCCCTGTTCCCCTTCGAACGTGATCGTACCTCTTGAGTGCAGTGGGACCACAATTTTTGCTCCCAGGTATAAGACGGAACCACAAGGAACCGTTCAATATCATTCACGAAATTTGAACATGATCCAAAGCAGCAAAGGGACTTGTGCTTTTACAGTGTCCTTGTTTCAAGCCCTCCTTTGGCGTGACCAGAGAAGGTTGCAACATTGAGACACGTGTGAGAGAAACAGCATAGGCTCCCTCTGCTACCACGCCCCCTCCCTCTCCCCACTGTTCGGCATAGCCCTGGATGGCACCCACCCACATAAACTGAGAATTTAAAAAATTTACCTTTAAGGAGAAAACCTTCCAAACCTGGGAAGTAACCCAAGGCGCCTGCAAATAGCCAAACTCGTGACATACTTCAAAGGCCACTTGCCCACATGGAGGTACCTAGCAGTATTTCGCAGGTTACCTCTGTAAAAGTATATTTTAAAATTACGCAATAAATGTGGTCGGTTGCCAACATGGGTTTTGCCAAACTGGGGGTGGTAAGTCTCAGAGGCACCCGTTGCCGTTTTATTTTCACGGTGTAAGTACGCTGTTTAGGTTTTTATGATGGTAACGCCACGTAGCGCTATGTATGAAAATCACAGACTGTGCTGTGTGAAGTCTGTGGCTGGTTTGCATTGTTGGAATATTCCTACTGTAGTGTTGGGCAGTTGGCTGTTAATAGCGCGTAGCGTTGCGCAGTTGGAGGTGAGCCGCCAGCATTGGTAGATGTGGGGAGAGAAATGGCGGAGTTTTGAGAGAGGATGATCTGGACGTGTGTTCATCAGAGACAGTAAATTTGTAAGACTGGATGCCATGAGCTGCTATATATATTATGACTTTTGAACTCTATTAATACATTGTTGGTTCTCTATCAAAATCTTTGATTTGCTAACTATGCTTATCAGTAGTTGGTGCCTTCAGTAGTTAGAATCTTTTATTTAGCTGGCAGTAGGGGCGCTCGCTGTACTGCAGTAGTTCGAGTAACGAAGATTTTTGTGAGGTAAGTGATTTGTGAAAGGTATAGGTTAATGTTCGTCAGGGCCATTCTTTTGTAGGGATTATTGAAAGTCAGATTGCTTTGCGCTAAAAATATTGTGTGTCAGTTTAGTGTTGATCGGAATGGATAAAGAGCGAAATGTCTGAGTACGTTCAGTTTTGCTTAGCTGTTTGAAAATCAAATTGCGTAAGAGCTTTATTAGCACAGTAATTCATAAATTTTTCTAAGGGGACGTTTCATATGTCGACCCTTAGGCGAGGATACCTCACTGGAATCTTCTGATTTTTTCTTGTAGTTTCTGTAGTTAATGTAGCTATTGTTTATTGCTGGTGCGTAATTATAGAGAGAATTTCCTTTGCAGTTGTAGTTTTTGATTGTTGTACAGTAAAACAGTTGTGGCAAGCATGTAGATTTGCACCAAGTACACTCCTGGAAATGGAAAAAAGAACACATTGACACCGGTGTATCAGACCCACCATACTTGCTCCGGACACTGCGAGAGTGCTGTACAAGCAATGATCACACGCACGGCACAGCGGACACACTAGGAACCGCGGTGTTGGCCGTCGAATGGCGCTAGCTGCGCAGCATTTGTGCACCGCCGCCGTCAGTGTCAGCCAGTTTGCCGTGGCATATGGAGCTCCATCGCAGTCTTTAACACTGGTAGCATGCCGCGACAGCGTGGACGTGAACCGTATGTGCAGTTGACGGACTTTGAGCGAGGGCGTATAGTGGGCATGCGGGAGGCCGGATGGACGTACCGCCGAATTGCTCAACAGGTGGGGCGTGAGGTCTCCACAGTATATCGATGTTGTCGCCAGTGGTCGGCGGAAGGTGCACGTGCCCGTCGACCTGGGACCGGACCGCAGTGACGCACGGATGCACGCCAAGACCGTAGGATCCTACGCAGTGCCGTAAGGAACCTCACCGCCACTTCCCAGCAAATTAGGGACACTGTTGCTCTTGGGGTATCGGCGAGGACCATTCGCAACCGTCTCCATGAAGCTGGGCTACGGTCCCGCACACCGTTAGGCCGTCTTCCGCTCACGCCCCAACATCGTGCAGCCCGCCTCCAGTGGTGTCGCGACAGGCGTGAATGGATCGACGAATGGAGACGTGTCGTCTTCAGCGATGAGAGTCGCTTCTGCCTTGGTGCCAATGATGGTCGTATGCGTGTTTGGCGCCGTGCAGGTGAGCGCAACAATCAGGACTGCATACGACCGAGGTACACAGGGCTAACACCCGGCATCATGGTGTGGGGAGGTACACAGGGCTAACACCCGGCATCATGGTGTGGGGAGTAATCTCCTACACTGGCCGTACACCTCTGGTGATCGTCGAGGGTACACTGAATAGTGCACGGTACATCCAAACCGTCATCGAACCCATCGTTCTACCATTCTTAGACCGGCAAGGGAACTTGCTGTTCCAACAGGACAATGCACGTCCGCATGTATCCCGTGCCACCCAACGTGCTCTAGAAGGTGTAAGTCAACTACCCTGGCCAGCAAGATCTCCGGATCTGTCCCCCATTGAGCATGTTTGGGACTGGATGAAGCGTCGTCTCACGCGGTCTGCACGTCCAGCACGAACGCTGGTCCAACTGAGGCACCAGGTGGAAATGGCATGGCAAGCCGTTCCACAGGACTACATCCAACATCTGTACGATCGTCTCCATGGGAGAATAGCAGCCTGAATTGCTGCGAAAGGTGGATATACACTGTACTAGTGCCGACATTGTGCATGCTCTGTTGCCTGTGTCTATGTGCCTGTGGTTCTGTCAGTGTGATCATGTGATGTATCTGACCCCAGGAATGTGTCAATAAAGTTTCCCCTTCCTCGGACAATGAATTCACGGTGTTCGTATTTCAATTTCCAGGAGTGTATTTCGCAGCTGTGCTTGCAATTAACTAGATATTATTTTCAGTGCTATGTTAATGTGCTTTCTTCTTTTTGCTCTTCAAATTGTGCTTTTTTTGTTATCGTGTGAAATACGTGATAATTATGGCGTGTGAAAAACGTAACACTAGGCTCCAAAGTAAACTGAGAAATGACAGTAAAGACGACAGCAGTGAGTTAGCGCCACCGTGTAATGAATTAACTAATGTTCAAAGTAGTAATTTGGTAATTTTGCATATGGAGCGGGCTGCAAATAATGCTGTAGACAGTGGTACAATTAGTGAACAGGGAAGCATTATCGATCGATTGGTCGGCGACAGTTCGCTTCAGGAATCCGAAATGACAGGACACAATCTTGCAAATATTGTAGATTCAGGTTTTAAGTCCTCACCGTTTTCTCAAATAACCCAAGACACATTTTCTGCTTTTCAAAATTCCTAATAGTCCCTGTCCAAATGCACTGCCGAATAGCACTGAGGAACATGCTTCAGACATCAGTGCATTGTTATTAGAGTTAATGCAACAAATGGGACAAAGGCTACAAAAGATAGACACAACGTTTGAACAAAATCACAAACAAATGGGACAAATTCTTCAAATTTAGACACAATGGAACAAAATCTTCAAAAGTTAGACACAATGGAACAGCACCAGAGACAAACACAGCACAGTCAGTGATTTTCATACAGACTGCTACATGGCGTTACCAACGTAAAAACCTAAACAGCCTGCTTACAACGGATGTGTCAATGTCGTGACCTTTCGTACTCATGCGATTACGAAACGTAAGGACACTTTGCTGCTTCGGATCACGGGGTTGCAGCCACGTGATGTCCGTCGAGAAGGTTTAAAATGCCTAGGGTGTCAGCATTGTGAAACGTTGTTAAGAACGTATTCCTCTTTTTCATTGCAATACGAACTATCATTTTCGACTACGAAATGTGTGGAAATCAACGTCCTAAGAAAACGCACGGTTCCATTGACGCCTTTTATGCGACCTCCATGAGGGCAATTCCATGAGGCTGCGTGTCTGCCAGTGTTTTCATCGTCCGCTCACAAGTAAATCGCGTAGTTTCAATGCCGGGGATTGCAGTTCTGTCCTCCATCATAGAGGCGTCAAATGAAGAGGTCAAATGTGCGTAAGGGAGGTTGTGATGACCTTCCTATTGTGTGACACGTCCACAGTGGAGTTGGGTGCAATTGTGGTGTAATTTAGTTCCAATGTGACAACATTAACACCCTTCGCAGGTCACGTGAACTTCTTAGCTCTGGCTTTTCTTTTTCCCCCTAAGTTTCGACACCTAGATGTGGGATGCCTGGTCGTGCCCGAGAGCGACAGTGCAGGGCGCCACGTCTTTGCTCAGTTACAGAGGAAGGCTGTAGGCACCTTCCAGTCAAATCTCAAACTTGTATGTTGGAATGGGAGATAGTTACTGAGTTTCGAAGAAGTGACCCGTTAATTCTGCTGCGCAGTGTATTTCGCACCACTGGCTGCCTGCATCGTCTGCAGATATTCTCCACTTCGAACAGGGGATCACTCGCCCACATCCAATCCACACCCCTTGCAAGTGGTGTCACAAATGACCGCATTACCCTCCACACTGTTGCAAGTTGCGACACAAGATCTGTTGGAGGTCGGAATGGGACGACGACGACGACAACGGTGGCGTTCAACGCAAATGTGCAAGTAAACATGTGTTTCACTTATGTGACACATTTAGCCAGTTATGATTCGCACGATGTATAGCGTGATTGGCGGAGTATCATTTTGAACTAAAAGATGTCCGCAATTTGTGTTGTATTGCCAGCCAAGGTGGAATGCAATCTGACATTCAGCTTGTACGAGCCTTTTGAAAATCCCTGATTCCTGGAACAGGAAAGGAACAACAGTCCTATCATCGGATAGACACTTTTTACAGGAAATCTGCGCCAACATTTGCAGAAGTAGCATGAACTCTGACAGATTTATTAAAGCAAGGAGTGAACCTATTGTCGTCTCTGGAATGCGAAGAAGTCTTTGTGTGATTAAAGGTTTAACTACCATTGATCCTTTTCTTGCTTTCCCAGACTATCAGACAATTCACGTGGAAATGCTGAAAAGTAATGCTTCCGATTTTTTAATGTGAAAACACTTAAGGCTTGTTAAATAAAAAAATATGATTAACATACTCCTTCCTTATTCTTCGTGTCTACATAGTTCCAGTTCTCTGCCGCTAGAGGGCTTCGAATTGTAGCGTGTAACATGATACGCGGTACAAAATATTAAATCGTGCGACGACAAGTCGAACAAAAAAAAGATTAAAATGACAATTGTAAAACTCTGAAAGTGCACGTGTGATTACCTGTCAGAACGTAATGAAACTATATGATAACGAAGCAAAACATTCTATAAGATAACTGTGTAGAATCTATGTAGCAATGTAATTGTCCTTTTACTCGCTGGTGCAAGAAACCAAAACGACCAGCGTCACTTCTCACTCTCTGTTATAGCCTTGAAGATGGCGCACGCTACGACGGCCATCTCGTATTGTAAGTTGTAAATTTTAAATAACATACTATAAATAAGTGTCCAAGGAATAGAAAAGCAACTGGAATCACTCAACAGAGGAAAGTCCACTGGACCTGAAGGGATACAAATTCGATTCTACACAGAGTACGCGAAAGAACTTGCCCCTCTTCTAACAGCCGTGTACCGCAAGTCTCTAGAGGAACGGAAGGTTCCAAATGATTGGAAAAGAGCACAGGTAGTCCCAGTCTTCAAGAAGGGTCGTCGAGCAGATGCGCAAAACTATAGACCTATATCTCTGACGTGGATCTGTTGTAGAATTTTGGAACATGTTTTTTGCTCGAGTATCATGTCGTTTTTGGAAACCCAGAATCTACTCTGTAGGAATCAACATGGATTCCGGAAACAGCGATCGTGTGAGACCCAATTCGCTTTATTTGGTCATGACACCCAGAAAATATTAGATACAGGCTCCCAGGTAGATGCTATTTTCCTTGACTTCCGGAAGGCGTTCGATACAGTTCCGCACTGTCGCCTGATGAACAAAGTAAGAGCCTACGGAATATCAGACCAGCTGTGTGGCTGGATTGAAGAGATTTTAGCAAACAGAACACAGCATGTTGTTATCAATGGAGAGACGTCTACAGACGTTAAAGTAACCTCTGGCGTGCCACAGGGGAGTGTTATGGGACCATTGCTTTTCACAATATATATAAAAGACCTAGTAGATAGTGTTGGAAGTTCCATGCGGCTTTGCGCGGATGATACTGTAGTACACAGAGAAGTTGCAGCATTAGAAAATTGTAGCGAAATGCAGGAAGATCTGCAGCATATAGTCACTTGGAGCAGGGAGTGGCAACTGACCCTTAACATAGACAAATGTAATGTATTGCGAATACATAGAAAGAAGGATCCTTTATTGCATGAACACTGGTAGCAGTTACTTCTGTAAAATATCTGGGAGTATGCGTGGGGAACGATTTGAAGTGAAATGATCATATAAAATTTATTGTTGGTAAGGCGGGTACCAGGTTCAGATTCATTGGGAGACTCCTTAGAAAATGTAGTGCATCAACGAAGGAGGTGGCTTACAAAACACTCGTTCGACCTATACTTGAGTATCGCTCATCAGTGTGGGATCCGTACCAGATCGGGTTGACGAGGGGGTAGAGAAGATCCAAAGAAGAGCGGCACGTTTCGTGATAGCGTTACGGAGTTGTTCAGCAAACTCAAGTGGCAGACTCTGAAAGAGAGGCGCTCTGCATCGCGGTGTAGCTTGCTCGCCAAGTTTCGAGAGGGTGCGTTTCTGGATGAGGTATCGAATATATTGCTTCCCCCTACTTATACCTCCCGAGGAGATCACGAATGTAAAATTAGAGAGATTCGAGCGCCCACGGAGGCTTTCATACAGTCGTTCTTCCCGCGAACCACACGCGACTGGAGCAGAAAAGGGAGGTAATGACAGTGGCACGTAAAGTGCCCTCCGCCACACACCGTTGGGTGGTTTGCGGAGTATAAATGTAGATGTAGATTATTTATACTACTCATGCATTTTTCTTTCATGTATATTTTGACCAGCATGCGGAAGTAAAAATAAGGTTCATTTTCAAAATTTTCGTTACACTGGATAAAAAACAAGAACGGCCGAACAATCGATCATTGTTGGCAGACATCTTGCGTCATCATCGGACGCTTTAAAAGACTCGCATCATAATTATTAAAGAAAAGATAGTGAATACATTAATTTATTTCGTATTAAATAAAAAACTTAGAGATCCAGTTCAGTACGGACATTCGCCGCTTCTCGGCAAAACAAAGATTATTCCGTTCAAATAGGAAATACTTTCTTTAGTTCAAAGTTTTCTTCCAATTAAATTTCACTACGATAAAGGTATCCCGCAGTGATAATTAAATGTCATAACATGAAATATAATTCATGCGAATACGTTTCGATTTTTTTACCACTATAAACGCTCCACGTAGACATCAGTTCAACAAATTCTAAAAGCCCCTCACGCAATCCTAGATTGTTAAATAATCAGAGCTCAGAGAAATATTTTACGAAAGAATAGATTCCGGTCCCCCATTTTATTATCTTTCTTGTGTCCACTCCGCCAGATACCCTACAGGCCATTAAAATTGCTACACCACGAAGATGACGTGCTACAGACGCGAAATTTAACCGAAAGGAAGAACATGCTGTGATATGCAAATGATTAGCTTTTCAGAGAATTCATACAAGGTTGGCGCCGATGGCGACACCTACAACGTGCTGACATAAGGAAAGTTTCCAGCCGATTTCTCATACACAAACAGCAGTTGACCGGCGTTGCCTGGTGAAACGTTGTTGTGATGCCTCGTGTAAGGAAGAGAAATGCCTACCATCACGTTTCCGACTTTGATAAAGGTCGGATTGTAGGCTATCACGATTGCGGTTTATCGTATCGCGACATTGCTGCTCGCGTTGGTCGAGAACTGATGAATGTTAGCAGAATATGGAATCGGTGGGTTCCGGAGGGTAATACGGAACGCCGTGCTGGATCCCAGCGGCCTCGTATCACTAGCAGTCGAGATGACAGGCATCTTATCCGCATGGCTGTAACGAACGGATCGTGCAGCCACGTCTCGATCCCTGAGTTGACAGATGGGGAAGTTTGCAAGACAACAACCATCTGCACCAAGAGTTCGACGACGTTTGCAGCAGCACGGAGTATCAGCTCGGATACCACGTCTGCGGTTACCCTTGACGCTGCATCACAATCAGAAACGACTGCGATGGTGTACTCAACCACGAACCTAGGAGCACGAATGGCAAAACGTCATTTTTTCAATTGAATCCAGATTCTGTTTACAGAATCATGATGGTCGCATCCGTGCTTGGCGACATCGCGGTGAACGCACAATGTAAACGTGTATACGTCATCGCCATACTGGCGTATCACCTGGCGTGATGGTATGGGGCGCCATTGGTTACACGTGTCGGTCACCTCTTGTTCGCATTGAAGGCTCTAGCCTTCATTCGATCCCTGCGAAACCCGACATTTCAGCAGGATAATGCACGACCGCATGTTGCAGGTCCTGTACGGTCCTTTCTGGTTCGACTGCTGCCCTGGCCAGAACATTCTCCAGATCTCTCAAAAATTGAAAACGTCTGGTCAATGGCAGCCGTGCAACTGGCTCGTCACAATATGCCACTCACTACTCTTGATGAACTGTGGTATCGTGTTGAAGCTTCATGGGCAGCTGTGCCTGTACACTCCATCCAAGCTCTATTTGACTCAATGCCTAGGCGTACCAAGGTCGTTATTAGGTCCAGAGGTGGTTGTTCTGGGTACTGATTTATCAGGTTCTATGCTCTCAAAATCCGTGAATATGTAATCACATGTCAGTTCTAGTATAATATATTTGTCCAATGAATACCCGTTTATCATCTGCATTTCTTCTTGGTGTAGCAATTTTAATGGCCAGTAGTGTAGGTGCTCCATACACGCTCTTGCCCGGCGAAAATGTCAGTAAAGTTGGGCGGTAAGATTTTGATACTATATTCGCGTCACATTCGTTGAGGACACCGTAAGTATACTCTAGACGGTGTCCGGACCTGGGCGGTAGCGATACAATACTCCTTATTTACTCTCCATGTCTACATATTTGCAGTTCTCTGCCACTAGAGAGCTCAGAATTGTAGCGTGTAACATGGTGACGTGTAATGTAACTATGTCGGTGTATGAGAAACAAGCGTGTTGTAATCGTGTGTCGAATTCGAAGAGTTTGTCCACACATGGACCACTCTCTTCTTCAGCATGTCGGTGCCAGACCGCACGCGACATCTGCAACAACCCGACGTCTTGGGTTCACCGTCCTCGATCATCCTGTTCAGAGTCCCGATGAGGTCCCATCCGATTTGCGTCTCTTTCCAAACCTTAAATAATACCTTCGAGATCTTCACTTTGATAGTCATTAAACGTTGCTAGCAGAGGCGAGGTTGCGGCTACATCAACAAAGTGAAACATTCTACAGTGATGGTATCAACAAACTGGGCCTCTCGTTGGTAGAAATGTGTTCGTCGCCAAGGTGACTAGTTAGACGAATAAATACGTATACCCGAAGAGCAAAAATTAGAATGTTAATAGCAATCTTTCTATTTTAAAATCTTCAGGAGGTTTCACACAGAAAAGTCCTAGACATTACTTTCCAGCACGCCCACGTATCTCGTCTTGCGATGCGACAGTCATGCTGTGGAAGAGCAGTGACGTTGTACGTCAATGTCCTGAGCTGTTTATCTTTGTGCCTATGTTAGTATAATATCGTTTACTGTCTTGTTGACATAGTTGCGTCAATAAACAGCCTGTTAAAGTTATTGGCTTTTAGTACTTTACTTTCTCAACTCGACGGCCACATTTTCTTGTGTCTAGTCCTCTAAGGAACGTATTGTGGGAGATTTGCAGAGTATTATTTCGTTCTGCTTAAATATTACATGCACGGCACCTCTACTTGTCTCCTTTTACGTGTAACTGCAGCTGGCCACGTCACTGCAGGCTAGCTGTACCAGCTGTGCTGTCCAAGTTAAACGCGACGGTAAGGCTGTTTCCCGCATTATTGCTAAATCGATGTTCAAGTAAATGGTTCAAATGGCTCTGAGCACTATGAGACTCAACTTCTTAGGTCATCAGTCCCTTAGAACTTAGAACTACTTAAGCCTATCTAATCTAAGGACACTACACACATCCATGCCCGAGGCAGGATTCGAACTTGCGACCGTAGCGGACGCGCGGTTACAGACTGTAGTGCCTAGAACCGCTCGGCCACGCCGGCCGGCGATGTTCAAGTAAAGCAGAGCACAAAACGTACCCTTATTATCGTACTTGACAGTACTCTAGACGGCTTAGCTGCAGTCCCACGTGAAACGGAAATCCAATGAGTTTCCAGCAAACGCGCAAGAATACATAATGCAATGATGAACGGATTATAGCCACTCTACACGGGAGATTGTTGACACTGACCACTGATTTTTCGGCTAACAAGAAAATAATCACGGCCCGTGGAGACTGCTGTTGTCATTATAAAGTGTCTTGTGTAGCAACATACGGTTGTGCGTACTTAATTTAAAAACTGCTCGTCGATTGTCGCTCGCGCTAGGCAGTAGCATCGTTGGTCGGCAGCGAGCTGCTTCCCATTCATTCTTTGCTTTCTTTAAACAGTGGAATATTTTGACAGTACACGTAGAGTGTTATTTGAAAGCTAAGGAGCTCGACAAGAAAACGATCTCATCACGAAAGTCTTATCACGCGTCTAGTATCTCCGATTGAAACATCTGCAGATAAATATCGCAAGGAACGCTTGGAAGAACAGTTGTCACTTCTCTCACAACTTGGCGAAATTTCAAGCATTCGCATCTTGGACAAAGAGTACAGCACAGACCTAGTTATTTGTGACGTGGGCCCTGACAAGGAGAAACAGGCAATTTTCAAGGCCCAAAATAGTACCGAGAAAAAACTGGCTACTTCTACCGTGACATCGTGCGCGACTGATCCAGTCTTGTCTGTTGTTCGGATCATTACGCCAATTAAGCAGACACATCTATTAAGTTCGAGCCATTCTCTGGAGACATTGAGACCAGGCCCACATTTTGAAATCAGCCTGAAACCTGTGTCGATAGAAATTCTTTCATGTCTACAGTTAATAAATACGTGTTCTTAAGGGTATATCTCTTAGGTGAGCCTAAACACCTCCTCAGGGGACACCGCCTTAACGCAGCACTGTCCGTGCAGTCGAGGAGGGTGGCGTGCGGGCTATGCCGGCGATAGCGCAGCTGCCAGCAGGGTCACCCGTGCCGCACAGGCCAAAGGGGAGGAGCCAGACAAAGTGTGTCCCGAAAACACCTGTCGTCCCCCTTTCCTATCCGAAACCTGTCCTCGCCATTTCCTTTTCCTGTAATTCCCCAGTATATATACAAAAGAGATGAGGCGCGGAAGTGTCGTTGATGGCTTAGCAATCCAATGCTAGCGTGGAACAGGCGGCCACAGACATTACAGCTGATGGAAGGTGGAGGACGTGGCTGAGCCTGGAGGAGTTTACGTCTCCGGCGTTTGTCATTCTCCATTCTTCGACGTTCCAGCTCAAAGTTTTGAAGAGCATTTGAGGTAACTGAGCGACTGCGACTTCGATCTTCTGCTATTGTGGACCAGTTACTTAAATAAAGCGCAAATCATATGCTGTCAGCCTTTGTCGCAACATGATTTCTAAAAAGTGAAAATTCGCAGAAAGGCGGTTTTTCAAAACTTCCTAATTTCGTCGAGCCCAGCAGCCACATGCACATTATCGCTGACTGCCAGTGACTGCATACTAAAGCTAGTTTTACTGACACGTGAGATTCGTGTACGCACGAATGAAAAGTAAATACACTACTGGCCATTAAAATTGCCAAACCAATAGGAAATGTAGATGATAAACGGTTATTCACTCGACAAATATACTAGAACTGACATGTGATTACATTTTCAACAATTTGGGTGCATAGATGCTGAGAAATCAGTACCCTGTACAACCACCTCTGGCTGTAATAAGGGCCTTGATACGCCTGGGCATCGAGTCAAACAGCGCTTGGATGCCGTTGCAGCTTCAACACGATACCACAGTTCATCAAGAGTAGTGACTGGCGTATTGTGACGAGCCAGTTGCTCGGCCACCATTGACTAGACGTTTTCAGTTGGTGAGAGATCTGGAGATTGTGCTGGCCAGGGAAGCAGTCGAACATTTTCTGTATCCAGAAAGGCCCGTACAGGACCTGCAGCATGCGATCATGCATTATCCTACTGAAATGTAGGGCTTCGCAGGGATCGAATGAAGGGTAGAACCACGGGTCGTAACACATCTGAAATGTAACGTCCACTGTTCAAAGTGCCGTCAATGCGAACAAGAGGTGACCGAGACGTGTAGCCAATGACGCCCCATACCATCACGCCGGGTGATAAGCCAGCATAGAGATGACGAATACGCGCTTCCAATATGCGTTCACCGCGATGTCGCCAAGCACGGATGCGACCATCATGGTGCTGTAAACAGAACCTGGATTCATCCGAAAAAATGACGTTCTGCCATTCGTGCACCCAGGTTCGTCGTTGAGTACACCATCGCAGGCGCTCCTGTCTTCGATGCAGCGTGGATGGTAACCGCAGCCATGGTATCTGAGCTGATAGTCCGTGCTGCTGCAAACGTCGTCAAACTGTTCGTGCAGATCGTTGTTGTCTTGCAAACGTCCCCATCTGTTGACTCAGTGATCGAGACGTGGCTGCACGATCCGTTACAGCCATGCGGATAAGATGCCTGTCATCTCGACTGCTAGTGATACGAAGCCGTTGGGATCCAGCACGGCGTTCCGTATTACCCTCCTGAACCCACCGATTCCATATCCTGCTAACAGTCATTGGATCTCGACTAACGCGAGCAGCAATGTCGCGATACGATAAACCGCAATCGCGATAGGCTACAATCCGACCTTAAAGTCGGAAACGTAATGGTACGCATTTCTCCTCCTTACACGAGGCATCACAACAACGTTTCACCAGGCAACACCGGTCAACTGCTGTTTGTGTATGAGAAATCGGCTGGAAACTTTCTTCATGTCAGCACGTTGTAGGTGTCGCCACTGACGCCAACCTTGTGTGAGTGCTCTGAAAAGCTAATCATTCATAGCATCTTCATCCTGTTGGTTAAATTTCGCGTCTGTAGCACGTCATCTTCTTGATGCAGGAATTTTAATAGCCAGTAGTGTACTTAACGCTTCATGCTTCCACCACTCGAGAACGTCTTAATTTTATAAACGTGTTTATAAATACTTAGATCAAGAAAATTACAGATAGGAAGTGGGGAATTATAAGCATGTCCCAAAAAAATGGTTCAAATGGCTCTAAGCACTATGGGACTCAACATCTGAGGTCATCAGTACCCTAAAGCTTAGAACTACTTAAACCTAACCAATCTAAGGACATCACACACACTCATTTCCGAGGCAGGATTCGAAGCTGCGACCGCAGAAGCCGAGTGGTTCCAGACTGAAGCGCCTAGAACCGCACGGTTACTTGGTCGGCAAGCATGTCCCGCTATAGGGTGTCACATCAACAACAGGGCACTGGGACCTCTAATTCATTCCTTTCCACAACAATGGCAGGATTTTGTAGTGGCAAACGGAACAAACGGTGAGAAGAATAAGTGATTGGGAACTTCAAACTGATCCCTCTCCACAGCACTGGCATAATTTTGACGTACCACATTGAACAAGCGGTGAGAATCACTGACGAGGTGCTACTGCGACTCATCCTCGGACACGATACTAATTCACTGTCCCTGGCCGTACACATAGCGGCCAGACAACGTATTAGCTAAAACAGGCGGCCTTACGCGTAACGAGTTTGCATCTGTTGGGGTGCCGTCGATACGGAGCGAAGCCTAGCAGACACGCAGCAACATCTCCACCCACGGCAGCCAATGTGCCGGTTGGTTGTATGTGGGCACTTCACACAAGACAGAGATACTGGTGCTGATATTAGCATGAGGTTTATCTAGCCCATAATTTCGTTGACTGTTTCCTGCCTCCAAGAATATGTTCCATGGCCACTAACAGGTCTTTCCAGTGATGAACGGTCAGTAGCCATCTCGTGGTACATCCTGGCAAACACGCCCGAAGACCGCGGCAGAAGCCGGCTACATCCGGCAGACCTGTCTTCTAGACTGTTCTTTCCAAGACTGTACATGCATGATATACCCAGCGTTAACGTCTTCAGCAACGTACTGAGGACAAATAGAGTGAAGACCGAAAGAAACTGTTACACCTGCCTAATATCACATGTAGAAGTGCACCAACACAAATTGGCATGGACTCGACAAATGTCTGAATAGTGATGGAGGGAGTTGACGCCATGATACCTGCAGGGTTGTCCAAAAATCCGTGAGAGTACGACGGGGTGGAGATCTCTTCTGAACAGCGTGTTGCAAGACATCCCAGATATGATCAATAACGTTCACGTCTGTGGAGTCTGGTGGCCAGCGGAAGTGTTCAAACTCAGAAGAGTATTCTTGAAGTAAATCTGTAGCAATTCTGGACGTATGGGGTGTCGCATTGTCCTGTTGGAATTCTCAAGTCTGTCGGAATGCACAATGGACATGAATGGATGTAGGCGATCAACAGGATAATTACGTACGTGTCAACTGTCAGAGTCGTATCTAGACATATCAAGGGTCCCCTATCACACCAGCTGCACACGCTCCACATCATTACAGAACTGCCACCAGCTTGAACAGTCCCCTGCTGACATGCAGGGTCCATGTATTCATGAGGTTGTCTCTATACCGTACACGTCCATCCGCTCGATATAATCTGAAACGAGATTCGACCGACCAGCAACATGGTTCCCGTCTTCAACAATATAATGTCGATGTTGATGGGCACGGGCGAGGCGCAAAGCTTTGTGTTCTACAGATATCAATGGTACACGAGTGGGCCTTGGGCTCCGAAAGTTCATACTGATAATGTTTGACTCAATGGTCGCACGCTGACACTTGTTGATGGCCCAGCATTGAAGTCTACAGCAGCCTGCGGAAGGGTTGCACTTCTGTCACTTTGGACGACTCTCTTCAGTCGTCGTTGGTCCCACTTTTGAAGGATCTTTTTCCGGCAGCAGCTATGTCTGAGATTTGTTGTTTTACCAGATTCCTGATATTCACGACACACTCGTGAAATAGTAGTACGGAAAAATTAGCACTTCATCGATACCTCGGAGAGGTTGTGTCTCATCGCTTGTGCACCGACATAGCACCGCCGGCCGCGGTGGTCTCGCGGTTCTAGGCGCGCAGTCCGGAACCGTGCGACTGCTACGGTCGCAGGTTCGAATCCTGCCTCGGGCATGGATGTGTGTGATGTCCTTCGGTTAGTTAGGTTTAAGTAGTTCTAAGTTCTAGGGGACTAATGACCACAGCAGTTGAGTCCCATAGTGCTCAGAGCCATTTGACTATAGCACCACGTTCAAACTGACTTAAATCTTGAAAACCTGCCGTTGTAGCAGCAGTAACCGATCTAACAACTGCGGCAGGCAGCGCCGTATTCTGCCTGTTTACATATCTCTGTATTTGAAATTCGCGGCCTATGCCAGTTTCTTAGGCGCTTGAGTGTAAATGTATAATAAAAGTAAAAAACGTGAGAATCGTTTTCTAAAAGCTTAGCCACACATTTCTGTAGTACCAAGCATTGTGGTGGATATTTTGTGCCACTGTTAGTGTCAAGTCATTACATTCTTCTATGGAGTGGGAGAAAACTGACTGTACATTTCCGTACAGTATCTAAAGTCTCTTAACATATCCATGTAGTCGCTGCATAGCATACGCCACCGACGAACCAGAATCAAGCTCGACTGCCACAGGACATAGGGCGAATACCAAATATGTTAGTACAGGAGAAACTATACGTATAGTAAAACATGGGCTATTCAGCAAATATCAAATGCGGGTACTGAAACAAAACTCATAGTACTTCTCCTGTTTTCGGGATGAGTACCGTCGCTGTAGAAGTGACTCATGGATCAGCAACTGTACTCACAGATCCATACCACTGCGCCTTCGTCGTAGATATTCACGCCATGGACTCACCTGGAACAAAGAAACAATGTAATTATCGCAAAAGCCTCAATGTATGAACTAAAATTTAAGTGACACAATATTCACAAGTAGACAAAATGATTAACGTTAGCCGGCCATGTGGCCGAGCGGTTCTAGGCGCTTCAGTCTGGACCCGCGCGACCGCTACGGTCGCAGGTTCGAATCCTCCCTCGGTCATGGATGTGCGTGATGTCCTTAGGTTAGGTTAGGTTTAAGTAGTTCTAAGTCTAGGGGACTGATGACCTCAGATATTAAGTCCCATAGTGCTTAGAGCCATTTGAACCAAATAGTTCGGATACAAGAAAGGAAATTTCTGAAATGCGGTGCTACTGAATACTGCTGAGGATTCGATGGATACATCGGATTACTGATGTGGAGGTACTGAACCAAATTGCGGAGAAAAGAAATTAATGGCTTGATCGATTGATAAGAAACGCATTGTAGCACAAGTAACTGTACGTTCGGAAGCCGAGATAAGTTTTTTTTTTCAGTACATCATCTAAGACGCGTGGTAGAATAGACAGTCTTGCCTCGCGCGTGCCTACTCTTCTCCGGAGTCACGTCGTCTTCCTCGACGATGGGTTATACTAGATTTCTCATTCTCCCGTAAATAATTCGTGTCAGTATCAGGCGACCACGGTTCAACCTTGCAGTCGTGGTTGCACACCTTCTACTGACGTCAGGAACTACGGAACGGCGAGGCAACAATGATTGTCGCGTCAGCTGCTGCTGGTGGCTCAGTTTCCTTGGAGGACGCGTGCGGTGGCAGCTGCCAAAATGGCGGAGCTCAGTGGCGTGGTGTGTTTTCTTGTGGTCGGACTGCCATGGTTTGAATCTGTGAGTGCTGGGTACACACTTAACACGCAGCATGCGACTCACGTAACATTACGGCGCTTGCTGGAAATGGGGATGTGCGGCGAACCAACATTACGTCACGTCTGTTATGACGTTTTCCGTGGTGTCAAACGCTTGTTTATGTCTGTCAACTCGACAGGCGTAGTAGTTTTTGCCTGATGGCAGCGGCGGTATCACTGAAAAAAATTTGTCGTATTTGAAACTTTTGTTATCGTCTCTTGGTTCCTAGGGCTAGCTGAGGACCTTCAAGCTCTCTCTGTTTCGTGCGTGTTGCGTGCTTTTATTCGGATTTTGTGTTCAAAATGTGTAGTGAAGTGGAAAAATGACTGGAGCAAATGGTATACAAGGACCTTGACGAGTCTACAGATGATACGAACCATGACGTCTCAGATTACCGTTTATCGTGTTATTTTCTCAGATTGCGTTGTTATAAAGGATGTTCCTGCCGATAATTCATGAAATCATCCTAAGTATATGATTCCAATGATTGTAATAGTGGCCTATGTATCACTCCACGTTTCTATTTGTATCGCACTGTATTCGACAATGAACGCAAAATTTTGCTTCATTCCAATGTCCTGTGTGTTCATTTAGATTTAAATGGGAAATTTAAAAAGAAAGATCACTTGTTCCCCTGTCGGGTTGTATGAATACCAGAGCTACTACTCAATTTTTTTCTGTAGTAATTACTATTTAAACTGAAGTCTCATCTATCGATTGAGATTTTGCATCAGTAACACCAAAATATCTGTAATTAAAGCAGAAAGTCCAATAAAGCTAAAAAGGTTTTGAAATTCCAATTACATACTTGTGAACAAGAGCTATAACTACCAAAACAGACACAATTTTTAGCCAGTCCCCAGGTAATGACACGTACATACAAGAACAGCATCGTAATAGTTAAGTAGCAGACGTAAAGACGCGTGGTTTCGGTGATTCTTTTTTGTGTGTCCGTATTTTGTACCAAGACAGTCAACGTTTCGCAAAGAGTTCTTCTTTAAGTTAAGTGCAGAGTAATTCAGTTATATACTATTTTTTGTTAGAAACTGCGTCCCCAACGTGGATAATTGTGAGTGAAACTTGAGAGACCACATAATGAGAGGCGAGAGGGGGAGACAAGCAGGGGAAAGTAACCCGCCCAACTTCCTCCTCCCCCTCAGCAGTTTGACTCTGGACTCCAGACTTTTTTATTCACTGCTGAGTTCCCCTCCAGTTCTTAAAATGACTGTGCATGATTCCGATTAATCATATGTTTAGGAAATTACAGTATAACGAGGCTGATGACAGAGTGAAATGTTATGGTTTAACGGTCGCTGTATAACCTAATGTTGTCACAGCGCTCACGGCAAATTCAAATTCTTTCGGCGCAGCTGCTGTGTGTGCTGGCTAGGAGACAAGACAGCGCCAAACCTTTGCTGAAAATTTCTGAAATAGATTCTCCCTCCGTCATTACGTCGGTCCCCAGTAACATACACGGCCCTTGGATACTGTTCATTTTCCCGCGGTAGATTGTTGGACTAGCGCCGGAATTAAGCGTTTGTCTTGTTTCAGCTGTAACCAAGCCTTTGTGCAAATTCGTCAGTAGTCTGAAGGGATAATCCATATTTTCTGGAACATTAACACACAAGTTTTTATTCAGCTCATAGTACAAAATATTCACAACATCCAATTTTTACAAGTGTTCAGACGAAAATGACATTTAAAATTTCCTGTAAAAAATCATATTTTCTGTGTCTTCCTCTCTATTTCCAAGTCCATAGTGAGTTTTCTTTCGCTTTATGTGACTATTTATACAAGCCCATGAGAGCTAGGATTTGTCCAGGAATAGTTTCAATCATGTCCCACGACTTGACTACGGAAAGTTCTTCGTACCATCGCCAGTCTTTCTTAGAATGACTGGAAGTAGTTCCAACAAAGAGGATCTCTGTTTTATTACATAGTGGGTCATAGTGTAAGTCCACTAAAAGAATCCTGAACGCGCTCAGTAACCTGTAATCGTGACTGGGAAACAAGGAAAGACTTGCCCACATTCGATTTGCTGACAGTTAAGACCTAGAGGTTACTACAATAATGTCAGTGAGATTGAGAATTGTTGCAGTGAAATTCTGTTCAGTGTCGACTCGTATCTTCGCCACAAAACTTTAAGCTTGGCGCTATAGTAAGAAGTCCAGTGAGAAGTTACGTTGTGGCGGACAGGGTGAACAAGCTGGCCACAGATCTGAGCTCTGCCCAGTCGCCGTTTAGGATGCATTTGGAGTGTACAGTGTGACCAGGTGGAACCTTCAAGCTGGACTCTCGTACGTGCACTAGGTACCAACAACACGGCGAATAGGACGTCTGGTTTAGAACATAACTGAACATTTTAAATTACGCTCCATTGGAGATTTTTATTGATACGTGATTTACAGCAGTGCCCTGTGCATTATCTCCTTCATAACCACCTGTTTTTGGACTGTTTGTATATCGTTTTTGTTTTAATGATATTCTTATTTGAGTGCAACGTCTTTAAGCATTAGTAACGATTATGTGCTATTTTCTCGTACAACGATACAACGTAAAATTTTGCATGGAGCTGGGTAAAACATTCACAGAGACGTTTCAAATTTTCAACGAACTTATGCAGATGATGCTCTGGGTGGCAGGCAAACTTAGATATGTTTTCACGATTTGAAAGTGCCCGTCACTCAACTGAAGGCCATACTCGATCAGGAAGGCCTTCCACTGCACTGATAACTGGCACGTTTGGAAAATCAACAATCTGCTGCTTGCTATTCGACGATTGGCTGTCAGAGAAGAGTCCAGCATCTCAACTGGGTGATGCTATGATATTTTGACTGAAAAACTTAACATTCGCCGAGTTGCAGCAAAATTTGTTCCTCGTTTGATGACCGAACAAGAGCAAGAAAATCGAGGGGATGTTTGTCGGGGAGTTCTTGAACACGCCATGACAATGAGGCATTGATGTAAATTATGGAAAACGATTGCTGGGCTAACGGCAACGAAACTGAGACAAATGTTCGTTTATCAAAGTGGATAGGCAAATGAAACCCACGCCCCAAGAAAGCACGTCACTCTCTATACAATGTCAAAGTGATGTTCATTGTGTTTTTTTCCGACTTTAATGGAAGTACGCTTTTAGGATTCTTGCCTCAACTTGAAACAATGAACCGCACGTACTATAAATGTATTTTGAAATGATTATTTGAAGAAACCCATAAAAAGTTGCCAGATTTGTGGCGAAACAACTCACTATTCTTGCACCATGACACTGAGACCACACACCCAGCTTTCTCCGTTCGTCAGATTTGTGTAAAAAATCTATTAACTGTCCTACCGTAGCATCGCTACTCCACAGATCTGGCTCCTTGCGATTATTTCTTATTTCCGAAATTAAAAATCATTGTGAAGACATGCCGTTTTGAGAGTACTGATGACATCAAAGCCTATTCCTAATTAACCGCAAGGGCCTCCTCAAATGAAGCTGTATAGGACTACATAGCGAACTAGAAACTCCACTCGGAGAAGTGTGTGAATAGCGGAGGGAATTACTTTGAAGGGAACAATGACCAATAATCAGTAGAATAAATAATAAAACTTAACAAAATAGAGTTCGGTTAGTTTCTGAACAGACCTCGTATGTACCACAGGAAGATAAGCTACACTGTTGTAGTTATCCGGCAGGGAAAGCAGAGAAGGACACTTTGGCCAGTTAACAATGGTCTGTTTAACTACTTCTGGTACGTTAGTTTTCCTGGAAACTGACGGCAGAGGCAGCTAGTAACATGGATGTTCCAAAGCGCCATAAAAACGTTCCAAAGGTGCTACAATATTTTGTTCGATATATTTGTTGAAAGAATTCTTTTTCCTGTTAAGAAACTAAAGAAGTCACGATTACCCCGCCACTTGAGTGCAAAACTCTCTGAAATCTCTGTGTCTATCCGAATGCCGACCGTTAGTGTCAGATAAAAATTATATTATGCCTTCAGGGCGCCAAAATTAATTAATTAGTACTGAAAGCTTGGTTTCTTTGTGATCTATTTTGATGAGAAATATGAAATACACAGCAAAGTCGCTTTCAGCGCGACTTCATTGTCATTTAAATCCGTCACGTTGACTGTTTTAGTCTCTCCCTCATCCTCGCGCTAAGACACTGTGGCTATCGTGTCCAGGCATGGACCACGATCTGAAATCTCGGCCACCCTTTCTATAGTGGGTACCTTCTCATTCACATACTGATTTGCCAAGGGCCGTGCACGAGGCTGAGGTTTCGCGAAGTGAAGCGATCAAGCCGACTAGAGTGACGTCACAACTTCGTTGCAGGGCCCGTATTTCACGTGAGCCCCTCATTGTCTGCAAAGACGTTTCAGTTGAAGAGCTACCCAGATGCTGATAAACAAAAGGCGGATAACTGCAACTGCACACAGCCTGCTACACCAGATTACGACAGGATAGGTTTTAATTTACTGCATATAGATGTGTTTCGTATATGTATCGAATATAATTTCACCAAGTGTTGGAATACCTTTCCTTTTAGAATCTTAGGTTCAGGAGACTGCTCCATCACTAGGTTTTCCAAGATTCGCAAGAGCCTTTTCTTCATCACCTCATGAAATAGGAACACTTGAGGAACATAATAATAACAATAATAATAATAACAATAATAATAATAATAATACCATCTGGATCGATGACTTGGAGCACGTCTTTCAATTGGACACATTTCAGCGACTTCGATATCCTAATCTACTCCAGTTATCCACAGTTTAACGTGGAATCTGAACCAAATTTCGCGTCTGGCCACTCCTCACATCGGTGAGTGGTGGAGGCTAGGTCAAAATGCAGACCGAAACAACCGTGGTCCGACCGGTATTCGATGCCGTGACCTGTCGGATTCCGGTCGCACTATCAACGCTGCACCCTGAATTGAGCGAAATTATGTTACTGTATCAATAAAACAACCGTATGTAAAGGAAAAAGCTACAACGTTATTGAGTAGCTACACGCTGATATGATTCCTTTTCCATGATGAAATTCCTCTAAATTGATTGGTTGGCATGTTTGGTTTTCAGTGCACATGTGTCGACAACAAATCGAGGTACGAAAACACTGAAGAAACTAAACCAGTATATTTTTAATATTACTACGAGAAATATGCGTCATAATGAAAAGTGATTCAGATTACCTTTAGAACATTTTTCTTGTGAGTTTGTTTTTGAAGGAACAGAGGAAAACGAGATGAAACTAGAGCTCAAGTTGGGTGGTATGCTTTAAGCCAAACTTTCTTCAATGTAATCCTCACCTGTCCTGTCGTTGAGTATGAGGCGTGAATTCCGTGATTTTGTGCCTAAGGTTGCTAAATGTTCTAGGATGGTCAGCTCTTGGCTCTGCATTAGAACGTGTACGAGCTTTAGAGTGTATTCAGTAGAGTGAGCTGTGTGTCCAATTTGAATAAGATGTGTAGCTAATTTCTTTGGCTGTTGAAAATGAGAAGCTGCCAGGTGCTTATTAAACCTCACTCTAAAATTCCTGCCACTTTGATCCACGGAAGATGTTCACAGTTTCTGGCACTTATTCTTATACACCCTGGAGTATCCCAGATGTGTTCCGTGTTAAAAGTACGAATACAATGGTACCAGGCGACGGGCGAAAGCACAAAGTAGATAGACCAATACCCAAACGAGCAATACGAATATTCGAGTTAGTAGTATTACGCGACTGATTCTACATCTAAATCTACGTTTATACTCCGCAAGCCGCCCAACGGTGTGTGGCGGAGGGCACTTTACGTGCCACTGTCATTACCTCCCTTTCCTGTTCCGTCGCGTATGGTACGCGGGAAGAACGACTATCTGAAAGACTTCGTGCGCGCTCTAACCTCTCTAATTTTACATTCGTGATCTCCACGGGAGGTATAAGTAGGTTGAAGCAATATATTCGATACCTCATCCAGAAACGCACCCTCTCGAAACCTGGACAGCCAAAAAAAAAAAAAGAAAAAAAATGGCACTGAGCACTATGGGACTCAACTGCTGTGGTCATCAGTCCCCTAGAACTTAGAACTACTTAAACCTAACCAACCTAAGGACATCACACACATCCATGCCCGAGGCAGGATTCGAACCTGCGACCGTAGCAGTCGCACGGTTCCGGACTGCGCGCCTAGAACCGCGAGACCACCACGGCCGGCCTTGGACAGCAAGCTACACCGCGATGCAGGGCGCCTCTCTTGCAGAGTCTGCCATTTGAGTTTGTTAAACATCTCCGTAACGCTATCACGGTTACCAAATAACCCTGTGACGAAACCCAATCTGGTTCGGATCCCACACTGATGAACAATACTCAAGTATAGGTCGAACGAGTGTTTTGTAAGCCACCTCCTTTGTTGATGGACTACATTTTCTAAGGACTCTACCAATGAATCTCAACCTGGTACCTGCCTTACCAACAATTAATTTTATATGATCATTCCACTTCAAATCGTTCCGCACGCATACTCCTACATATTTCACAGAAGTAACTGCTGCCAGTGTTGTTCCGCTATCATATAATCATAATTGCAGCCATAATAGATAACTACATGACGTATCGTTGAACTGACTTAACACATCTAAATATTGTGGATAATTTTGTGCACTTGCCTTCCTTTCAGTCTTGGCTATCGCGATCATGTGCACGAACGAACTTTCGAACTTTCCCGGGTGATGAACGCCAATATCTTCTATGCAGTTGCTATGGCAAGTGAACTGAATTAAAGGAAGGTTAAAAGACAAGTTTTCTCGTCAGTGAAGCTTGTGCCTTCTAAAATGTTTTCTTTACCATTTTCAGAATCAGATAAATTTGATAGCGCTCACAATCACTTTCTGTCTTGTAGCATGACTTGCTATTTTCGATATTTATTTTGAACCAATGACGCTGACAGATTACCATGACTGTGTGCAAACATTTTACATATTTTTTTGTTTACTAATTACTTAAATCCAAGGCCTCTGTGTTAAGACACAGTGCCCTCAGTCCTTTTGTAGCCAATTGAGGATTAATTTGATTGGGGAGTCCGATCACGAAAACTGACAACGGCTGGTAGAGCGGTGTGCTGACCACATGTCCCTCCACACATCCGCATCCAGTGACGCCTATTGGCTGAGGATGATAGGCACGCCGGCCGTTGTGGGCGAGCGGTTCTAGGCGCTTCAGCCTGGAACCGCGCGACCGCTACGGTCGCTGGTTCGAATCCTGCCTCGGACATGGATGTGTCTGATGTCCTCAGGTTAGTTAGGTTTAAGTAGTTCTAAGCTCTAGGGCACTGATGACCTCAGATGTTAAGTCCCATAGTGCTCAGAGACATTTGAACCATTTGAAGACGATAGGGCGGTCGGTCGATACCGTTGGGGCTTCCGAGGCATGTTCGGAGGGGCTGTAGACCCGCTCCCCGGAAACAAAATCTGGATCTGCAGTTGCCCAAACCCACATTACGGTTTATGGCAGAGGGTACTTCTGGCACCGTACCTTTTGCCCACTTCCCTGTTCCAGTCACGAATGGCACGTGAGAGCAATTGTCGAGAAAACTTCATATGTCTAAATTTGACCAAAATGGCTCTGAACACTACCGGACTTAACATCTGAGGTCATCAGTCCCCTAGAACTTAGAACTACTTAAACCTAACTAACCTAACGACCTCACACACATCCCTGCCCGAGGCAGGATTCGAACCTAGAACAATACGGCCACTCCGGTCGGCCTACATTTGAACACCTCCAGCCGGCAAAGTAAAAGTTTATATGACGACCAGATGGGACACCTCCGCTTTATGGAGTTACTGTAAGTGACTTTCTAAGTGAAATCATGGACGAATGCATTGACAGACGAGATACCACTGAATGGGCTCCACGATCCCATACAGCATTCCCAAGCATTATAAAGTGGAATTATAGCGAACGAATCCAGCCAGAATGTGAAATCCTACACCGACGGAGGTTTTTCTAGAAAATTTGTAAATCAGTGCTGTAAAGACGCAATCTTTGCTTGGAACGTCATGGAAACATCTTTAAAAATCCTTTGTACAATCATTGAAATCTATATGTATTTCCGTGATGACAGTAAATTCGTATTTTTCATTTGTTTAGTATTGGGCCTATTGCTACAAACATCTTTTGATGACTAATTTGTGGGCCACCCTAAATTGTATTTCAATTACTATATTGAAAATATTGAGAAAATTTCAAATTGTGAAGATGTGTACAACTTCAAAAGACGATTCAGAAGCAGAAACGTTGCGGCACTGTCAGGTCAATCCTGTGCAGTCTTTATCCCCCTAATCGCCATGGACGCGTGCTGAGTATATAGTTATGACCGCAACAGAAAGGGGGAAGCGCATAGCAGGATTATACTGACTCATCACCTGACGAAATCTCAAGACGAAGCGTCGCTTTAAGCTACCGGGAAGTGTGTTTTTATCCTTTGACAGTGCCTAGCTCATTCTACCCAGAACATAGTCACACATCCCACTTCGTTCTCTCAGATTTTATCGGCGTGATGTGCCGCATATGTCAAAAATATTCCGCATACATTCAACATATTTCACGCCTCTTTATACACATATATTACCTGTAGCTCTAGGGAATTTCGCTCTCTGCTTTTATTTTCAAGCAGCGTTACTGATTTCTGTTATCGAATGTAATATTCACTTGCCCTTGGCATTGTTCCCCACATGCGCGTCCGTTAGTGGTATCTGGGTGGAATCTGTTACTTTCAAATGACTGCGATAAAATTTTACAATTTGGCATCGGCTCCTCCGATAACTGCGATGCGTGTGTGTCACCTTCTGTTGTGACGATATTTGTCGCTGCTACGCATTTCACAGTAGCTGGCTCCAATATGGTATATGCTCTATCAGTTACTTGCAGTAATTCATCCAACGGTTGTCGTTTATACGCTAAAGTCGTCAAATTTACTTGAGACGGGAGCTGTATTTGCCAGCTGTGCAGCAGCAGCTCATTAGATACTACGCTACAGTACATTATCACTCGCAAATGTGTCCTACAGGTTCCTGTCCCCACGTTCGTCCTGGTAAAGCACTTGTGCAAGCCTGTGCTCAGGTAATTTCGTGCAACGACTGATCAACGAAGCCCTTAGCACGAGGTATGCTTGTTGATGAGGTGGGAATAGAATCACTTGGGAAACTATTGCCGTCGCTCTCTGGCCCAAATTACTGATTGCGAGCGTAAACTGTTCGCGGTCGTCTTTGATCCGTTGTTGTGAGAAAGTTTTTTCCAAGATCGCGAACCATATGTTCGGGTCGTGTCGGTGTAAATGCAGGTGCCCGCAACTATAAAAAATGGTTCAAATGGCTCTGAGCACTATGGGACGAACATCTGACGTCATCAGTCACCTAGAACTACTTAAACCTAATTAACCTAAGGACATCATACACATCCATGCACGAGGCAGGATTCGAACCTGTGACCGTAGCGGTCGCGCGGTTCCAGACTGAAGCGCCTAGAACCGCTCGGTCACTACGGCCGGCTCCAAATGAATACTGTGTACTTCTCCCACAACACAATCACCTATAATCGAATTTGCTTGTAACGCACGAGTTGTCACTGTAGTAGGTAATTACCGTTCGATGCTAATTCGAGAATCACTCACTGTCGGTACTCCGTTTACAGGCCTTAGATTGGTGACCATCACACTGGCATTTATGGCATGGTGGCGAGGGCATCGTAATACGGATCGAACGCCGAGTACGGTAACCAACTACAGCACCTACTCACAACATCCCCGGACATCCTGCCAACGGTAAATTGTTACAGTTCCTCTATGCACAAATTCTGATATAAATTTTTATCAAAATTATGGAGCAATGCGGCAAGTCATTTTCTGTTTTTTGTTTCTTCTGTGTTCAGCCAATATGAAAGAAATTTCAACTAATGTAATAGGTCACTTTAAGTAACCTTCATTCTGGATAGAAAACATTGACAAGTATCGAATAACTGTCACAAAGCACCATGCAATTTTAGGCATATGCTGCCTTCATCTAAATCTTATTTCTTGTTTTTAGTATCTGTTTGGCCCTCAGTTGCAGTTATCGAAATCGGTTTAGAGTCTATATCGATATTACTGAAACCGAAAAAAAAACCATTCCATGTCCCTGATAATATCACCATCCTCTGTTTCAATCGCCTTTATGTCTTCTCTGTCAGATCTTTTACTTTCCAATAACCCATACAGCAGTTTTTGGTTCCCTTTTTATCCTGCTCTAGTTACTCAGTGAATATTTCCCAACTCTTCTCCTTTTCTTCTTTCAATATTATCTTTGCTTGTAGTTTCTTTTGTCGATATTCCTTCTCCAGTGTTGTCACCTTGTGTTCATCTTTTGCCACCAGCCCCTGGTTCTGACTCCTTTTGCCAAACTCCATGCTTTTCTTTGCCAAATTACGGTTTTTAACTTCTTCTTTTACTCTGTCCTTCCACCAACTCGTTTCTTTATCTTTCACTTTACGCATTCTTTTGTCGCATATCTGCACAGCACTGGTAACCATTGATGTTTTAAATAGGTTCCACTCTTCCTCTACACTACCCCTTTCAGTTTCTAGCAATTCTTTTGCTACTAGATTTTGGAAACTTTTCTTATTTTCCTCTTCCTTTAACTTCCACTCCTTAATTTTTTGCCTTCTTGGTACAGCATTCAAACTTTTAATCTTCTGATTTAGATCAGCTACTAGCAACCTGTGGTCACTATCCAAGTGGTCACTTGGTATGACTTTAGTGTCCCTCACATTTCCTCCAATTAATTTGTCTGTTAATATACAGTCTATAACTATCTTAGATTTGCCATCCCAGCCATGTCTAGTAATCTTATACATATCTTCCTTCTTGAGGAACGTATTCTTCACTAAAAGATGATTGCTTATGCACAGATTTAGGATTTATTCACCCTCAGCATTTCATCTTCCGTATCCAAAAGGGCCCATCATCTCCTCAAATCTATTTCAATCAGTACCGATATGAGCATTCAGATCACAGAGTATCATAATGTTTATCTGGATCAAAACAGATTATCAATAAAGAACCTGGGAGTGCACACCACTACGTGGTTGATTTAAATTATTTATGGGGGACGTTTCTTTGTCTCCAATACGAACACCGGTATCAAGGAGCATAATGGTATTTGTTGCATGACAACGAAACAGAGCACAGGAAGATCATACGCGATTTCTTGGCTCAAAAATATATCGTCTGACTTGCCCCCTAAGCAATTTCCGTTCAATTCCAAGACCGAATATGAGAATGAAAGGAAAGCGTTTCGACACGATTTCATGTATCTAGGAGGTTTAGCAGACAATTTGTGAGACTGATTATCAGGTCTGTTTCGTACAATTTTCCCAACGATTGCAGCTATGCACTGACTCAAAATCAGCCCATTTTGAATCAAAATTCACATAAACTAAAAATAAACAACGTCTTGTATTTTATTTCACGTCAGTCATATTTCTTGCGGAACGGACTGTGGATTTTTCCGAACTTTTTAAATATATTTATTGCTTCAGAATATAAAAGAAATACGCAGATGTAAGAAAGTAACCCCAAACGGAGTAGTCTTTGCTTGATAGCAGTAGCGGTATAACTGAAAAATGTTTGCTTATTTGAAACCTTTGTTATCGTCTATTGATTCGCAGGCTTTAGCTGACCTTCAAGCTCTCTCGGTTTCGCACGTTTTGCGTGTTTCTATTCTGATTTCGCAGTCACAAAGTGCAGTGAAGAAGAAATGCGGCTCTAGGAAATGATTTACAAAGTACTTCGCGCGTCTGAGAATTATGGGAAGCAGATATTTGAGGAAGATTCGGATTGCACGTTTTCGCAGATTGTGTTGTTATGAAGGATTTTCCTACCGGTATCTATGTTCCTATTTGTATCGCACTGTACTCCACTATGAACGCTAAATTTCGCTTTATTCTAGTGTCTTGTACTACTCTATTTTTTCTGTAGTAATTACTATTAAATTGAAGTCTAATCTGTGGATTGAAATTTTACATTTGCAGCACCAATATATCTGTCATTGACGTAGGAAGTTAAATAAACGTAAAATGTTTAGAAATGCAAACTACATATTTGTGCACAAGATTTATAACTTCCAAACAAGACACACGGTTTAGCCAGTCCACAGGTAATGACAGATACTTGCCAGACCAGCGCCGTAGGTAGTAATTGGTAGATGTAAACGCTTGTGGTTTCGGAGAGTCTTTTTTCTATGTCCATATTTTGTACCAAGATAATCAACATTTCGCAAACAGTATTTTTTTTACGTCAACTCCAGGCTAATTCAGTTATATACTAATTTCTGAATTAAAAATTGCGTCGCCACCGTAGATAACCACAGGTAATGACAGATACTTGCAAGACCAGCGACGTAGGTAGTAGTTAGTAGATGTAAAGGCTTGTGGTTTCGGAGATTCTTTTTTCTATGTCCATATCTTGTACCAAGATAATCAACATTTCGCAAACAGTATTTTTTTTCTTTTACGTCAGCTGCAGGCTAATTCAGTTATATACTAATTTCTGAATTAAAAATTGCGTCGCCACCGTAGATAATTGTGACTCAAACTTGAGCGAGCACATAGTGAGAGCAGAGAGGGAGACAAGCAGGGAAAAGTAACCTGCCAACCTTCCTCCTCTGAGCCCCCTTTCACTCTGTTGGCATTGTTGGACTGTGCAGTACAGACTTTTTGTATTCATTATTGAGTTCCCATATTTCAGCATTACGTGGCGGATCACAACGAGATATTTTGTGGTTTAGCAGACGCAATACAACTTAAGGTATCATTGGCTGTCCACCACTCACGGGAAATTCAAATTCTTTCGGCGCAACTGCAGTGTGCGCTGGCTACAAGGCAAGACATCGCCGAACGTTTGCTGAAACTTCCTGAAGTACATGCTCCCCCCGTTATTCTGTCGTTCCCTAGTAACCACTACCTTTGGATACAGACACGGCGCTTGCATATTATTAATGTTCCCGCGGTAGATCGTTGTACTAGCACCGGAATTAAACGTTTGTCTTGCTTCAGCTGTAACCGTGCCTCTGTGCAAATTCGTCTGTCCTCTGAAAGGGTAATACATATTTTCTGGCATTAACACAAAAGCTTTTATCCAGGTCACGGTACAAAATATTCACAACATTCAGGTTTTCCAGGTGTTCAGAAATATCTGACATTTAATATTGGCTGTCAACAATCGCATTTTTTGTATGTTCCTCACGATTTCCAAGTCAGCAATCAATATTTTTTCGCTTTATGTGGCTATCTGTACATGCCGAAGAGAGCTATGACATGTCTAGGGATAGGTTCAACCATGCCCCACGACTTGACTAAAGGAAGTATTGTATCATCGTCAGTCTTCCTTTCAAGGGACGTAAGTGACCTTCAACACTACTTTCAACAAATAAGGTCTCTGTTTTATTACACAGTGGGTCATTCGAGAATAACAGTAGTGTAAGTCCAGACCAAGAAGATTGGACGATCTCTATAACTTGTAATCAAGACAGCGAAACCAAGAAAGGCGAGGTATTTTCCTGGAACACTTGCCCACATTCGATTTGGTGCGAGTTCCGAGCCAGACGTTCCTACAATAATATCAGAGAGATCGAGAATTGTTGCAGTGAGATTCTATTCATTGTCGGCTTGAGTCTTCAACGTATGAATTCCCGCATGGCACCATAAGAAGTTGAGTGAGAAGTTATGTTGTAGCGGACTGGGTCAACAAGCTAGCCACAGATTTGACCTCTGCCCAGCCACCATTTAAGATGCATTTGAAATGTACAGTGTGAGTAAGTGGAACATTCAAACTGGAATCTCATACGCGCGCTAAAATCTAGTTCGCTAGGTGCCAACTACACGGCGAGTACCACGACTGTTTAGAACATAACTGAACATTTTAAATTACGCTGCAATGGAGGTTTTTGTGATCCATCGTGATCTGCGTGTGTGAACAATAGTAGCGATTTTTGAATGTGTGGTTTTCTGATGTAACGTAAAATTTTGCATATAACTGGGTAAAAACTTTCACAGACTGGTTTCACATTTTTTAACCAGCTTACATAGATGATGCTCTGGATCACACGCAATGTTAGATATGGTGCTTGTTAGTCAACTGAAGGCGAGTTGAGTGAGAACGCACTAACGGCTGCGAGGCTGAGACACATGTCCAATCATCACAGTGGATAGGCAAATGAACCCCACGCCCCAACAAAGTACGTCTGTCGCTATTCAATGTCAAAGTGATGCTCGCTGCTTTTTCCCGACATTAATGGAAGTGTGCATTTCAGTTTCTTTCCTCAAGGTGAAACAGTGACTTGCGTGTAATATAAAGGTATTTAGCAACGATTATGTGAAGACATCCGAAAAAAGAGACCAGATTTGTGGCAAAACAACTCACCATTCTTGCACCACGACAATAAGCCCGCGCACTCATCTTTCTCAGTTCGTCAGTTTTGTGCAAAAATCTAATAACTGTCCTAACCATCTCAAATGAAGCTATCCAGGACAGCATACCGAAATAGAAACCTAGCTCACGAAAGTGTGTCAATAGGCGAGGAAATTACTTTGAATCTTAACAAAATAGAGTTCAGTTAGTTCCTGTACACGCCACGTATTTCCCACAGGAATAGAAGGTACAGTGTTGTAGTTATCCGGCAGGGAACGCAGAGAAAGACACTCTGACCAGCTAACAATGGTCTGTTTAACTGCTTCTGGTACGTTAGTTTCCCTGGAAATTGACGGCAGAGGCAGCTAGTAACATGGCGGAGCTCGGCTCAGTTGTGCGTTATGTGATGGTCGCACTGGCGTTTTTAGAAACTGTAAGTTCTTTACGCCCTTAATTAGTAGCTGTAAAAAAGTAATAACCTAAAGTTTGTCAAAACCTTCTTCGGCCTCATGGATACTTGTGAATACGATGACCGTCGCTCCCGTTCCTTCCACCCCCGCTCCTTCCCCACCCCCCAAAACAGACACACCGGCTTTTGGCGTTTCCACGGCTTCCATAACCTTCTCTGAACCTGCAGTGCTAGCTCCTTATTCCATACAGCATTTTCATACATCTACATACTTACACCACAGGCCACTATACAGTGCGTGGTGGAGGGTACCCTGTACCACTGCTAAATATTTCCTTTGCTGCTCCACTCGCAAACACAGTAATGGAGAAACGACTGTCTTAAAGCCTACTTAAAAGCACTAATTTCTGGCATCTTATCCTCGGGGTTCCTTCGTGAAACGGACGTTGACGGCAGCAGAATATTTCTGCAGTCGGCTTCAAATGCCGCTTTCTCATATTTCCGCAATAATGCCTCGAGAAAAGAAATTCTAGGCTTAAAAATGTATCTTCTAATTTGCCTCCGAGTGACTTCTGATCAATTCCGACACTGAATATGGAAATGAAAGGAAAGCGTTTCGACGCGATATCAGACATCCAGAAGGTTTGTAGCACGCTTCTCCAGACAATTTGAAGGAATGATTATCAAGTCTGTTCCGAACAATTTCTCCAGCGCTTCCAATTATGTATTGACTGAAAAGCAGCTTATTTTGAACAAAAATCCACCTAAACTAAAAATTAACGTCTAGTAATTTATTTCACACCAATCACGCTTCCTGCGGGCCGGACTGTGTACCATTGCTAAATTTTAACATCATTATTGCTCTAAAATATAAAAGCAAAAACGGCAAATGTCAGAAAGTAGCCCCAACCGGAGTGACATTTTGATTTTGTTTACGTTCAACAGCTCTGAGATTATTGCAGATTTGACGTTTGAGAAAGGGTGTATTGAAGTTTTGTAATAGTTACCCAATTGCAGATTTATGAGGCATAGTTACTGTGCAAATGATTCAAGGATTTCTTACCACGTCTGATTTGAAGAAGGATTTCGTGATGATGGTGAAAGGTTTCAGGCATGAAGGAGATAAAAAACGAGCGAGTGCAAAATTAAAAAGGAAAATCTTTCTGATAGCTCAACCGTTTATACAAGTCTCAGTACTGTTGTTGTTAAAATTATAGGCTAGGCAACTTTCAGGTGTCGTTTTACGACCAAAAGAAGGAAGTATTGTCTAGCAAATATGCGCCTCAAATTGCATACCTTAAAAGGTATGAGCACTTATTCATCATAAATACTGTGAAACACATCTCTTAAATTGCAACCTCTTTGTGTTCCATACTTTTGGAGGGGGCGTATGAGCCAAAAAACAACGGAAAGAGTCCTGTAAAGACGGGCTCTATGGTGCCTATTTTGAAAGCTATGAAAACTTGTTCATCTTCGCTACTGTGTAACATCTCATTTCATTCGAAGAACTGCCCGCAGTTCTTAAGGTATGAATTTCGGAGCCCGTATTTGCGCATCTTAGAGCCCATGGTCGCCAGACCTTTTTCTTGCTTTGGTGTTTTGGCGCGTACTGCATCCTCTGAAAGTTTCCTAACCTACAGTCTTAGTAGCAACATTACCGGTACATATTTTCCGCTTTCAGAAGTATTAGAATGATATCCGCTTGCAAAATTTGACCTAGTCGTTTCCGGACCAGGGTTTGTTACCTCAAATTAGTACAGTCATCCTTCTCTATCATCCATGAAAGTTTGGAACATCATCACGGACTCACCACGTATATGTAAACTCAAGCTACCTAACTAAATAGAGTACCACACGGCCTACAGAAAACTACAGACGATGACGTCATAGTAAACCGAGAAAACCTTGATATTACATACAAACCCGATACCGCAAATATTCTGGAAGTATTTATTCAACAGTTTTTTGTAAGAAGAAAACCTCAAAATCAATCACATAGTAGTCCAATAAAGTTTTTAGTTCTGTTGTCGACAAAGCGTATAGACTCGGCAGTGACTTCTTTCCTGATTCCAGGGCGACGATGCATATCCACTTCTGATGTTGATAGCAGATGCAGACGGTCCCTGGATTATTGAGGGGGATTACTACGGTAAGTATTCACTACTATCTACTGTGGCCTTCTTATTATCATTTGACCCGATCCTTTTCCAAATCCTACATCAATGATTAAGCCACAAGTAGCATATTCCGTCGTCAAATACTTCTTAGCGGAATCAGTTCACAGATTGTCACACACAATTCGGACTTCCACGCCGGGATTCCCCTCCCCAGTCTCGTATTTTTCTGCGCTTAACGTTTCGTCTCCTACTGCTGGAGACATCTTCAGGGATTATTAAGTTAAAAGAGCTTAGCAAGCCGAGCTGTTTGTACACTGCTGACCGTCCAAAATGCAACACGAAGAAATATCGGAGATACCACAGCCAAACTGATATGTGAGATAACACATTGTACAACGATCACCTGTGTGAAAAATACAGCTCAATGTGAAGTGTGACATATAGTGAAATGAGTACTGAGTGTTCATGCCATCGCTTGCTGTAACCGATGCTATACACCTTGGCAATGAAGCTAACTAGGCTCTGAATGTCTTGCTGGGGTATAGCTGTCCGTGCTTCTTCCACAGGCTGCCAAAGTTGATCTGGTGTAGCAGTGGCCAGTAGTTCCGCAATCATCGACAGGACGTTTTCCTAAAATCGAGAGATCAGGGGAACACGGAGAACAAGTCCTGAACGCTGCGTACCAGTGCTGTTCCAATGTGGCCGCCGGTTGGCTCCGATCTTATGGAGGACAACAGGCTCCAACAGTCGCGAGACAACCACTGTGGCGTGCATAAGGCAACAGTTCTACATTCTATCAATCCAGTGTCTCCACACAGTAATTCGAACATTCTGGTGGTGCAGGCAGAATCCGGATTCGCCAGTAAAAAACATCGTCGTAGCATTCGGTTGTACATATCCTTCGGTCGGTGCTCAGTTGTCGCCACGAAAGCCTATGGTAAACGCAGCAATGGACCCCTCACGGACAGTACACTCTGCTGCAAACGACGTCGAGAAGTACGCGCGGACACTGCTTGTTCGTGGCGTGGCAGAGAGGTCCATTCTTGGCGCGCGGTCCATCGTTCCATCCTGCATCGAGCGATTACAGATTCGCATCACCATTGCTTGGTTCCGTCACCGATTTCTCTGAAGGGTAATCGCAATCCCTATGGCAACCAGTCATCCTACGCCGAACCCCAAAACGTGCTCGAGAGACTTTCGCTGTGTTCTGCAAGGCTTCTTACGCAAAACAACCACGCATAAGAACAATTCCAGTACGTCCACACGGCAGTGTGTTCCTCCTTTACATGGCACTTACAAGCCGCATTACAGGCGCCCGTGATGTGCGCGTGCGTAGAAATGCTAATCACGTGCATCTCTCGACGTCGCAAACACACGCTGCAAATTTCACCTGATTTGGATTCTGACTTCAGAGCGTTGCATTTTGGGTGGCCATTAGTGTCTGCACCAACGCAGCATCATACAATTGCCCGATATCGCAGAGTCGCGGCGTCGTATGTCATGCACCTCTTAGAAGCGACGAGTTGGCGCCAACGCCTTTTGGTTTATTTAGAACTAAGGACTAGAGTCTTTCATGTATATTGTTTTTTTTTTGTTTTTTGGCCGTCCTCAAACAGTACTGACTGCATGTTGTTGAAACCATACGATCAACGAGAGAAGTTTGCTAGTTCACTGATACCCGCGCATAATCTGCTGCTGCCAGCATATCCATCTAGCACAGATTACAGTTGGCCTCGTGTTCCTTAAACAGCCACGTAGTGCTTCTTTTTTTAGTTTCGCAACGGATTTTATATACTCCTGCTGTCGCCAACAGTAGGCGTACGCCATTTGCTGTAATCAAATCTCGACTCAGCCTTCGCATTGGTTCAAGCATTGTGTCAATATCAAGTGTAACTTGCTGACGCAATCCATGACTGTTTCAAGGAACTGCGAGTAACCATACCCCTTGAGTTGGTTGTGTTTCAGTAGAAGCCCCAGCTTCTCTGCGATCCAGTGTCCTATGAATCTTATTATCATAGCAGCCGTTTCTTCTGAAAGCAGTTCTTGACTGATCGAACTCGTCCTCAAAGCACACTGGCTGACAAATTCTTTCATCCTCGTCCATCGTCTTGAACAGTTCTCCTTTCTGCTTGGGCCTAGCATTTTTGGTAAGCAATCTTTTCGTGTTAGTGGGCTACCTGTATACTTCTAGGCCTAAAGACAAGTTCTATTTTCTAGCTACATGTACATTAAAAAATGAAATTTTATCTACTCTCTTTGCATCCACGGCTTAATGCCCATAAAACAAAATTTACCAAGCAGGACACATAAGCTGCTCATTATGATAATCACATGAGCGTAAATATGGCGCCCTATGATAAGTCATTTAGAAGCGAAAACAATTTAACTCTAACGATAGTCGGAAAGGCAGTGAATTCGACAGTTTACGTTGCAGATTCAGTATTGATTACATGCAGTGACTGGCTCCTCACCTAGCACAAATTTACTGCCCACCTTATGAGCAGCGGAACGCCACGTTTCTTTGGCAAAAGGTTCTCAAATGAGAATAGAGTCGGCGATCGTTTTGACCAAGGTAAGGGTTCGCAAGCATGGAGACAAGCAGTAGAAACAATCGCCATGACGGACATTATCTTGGCGAAATATAAGCCCGGGATGGCTTCCCCTGGAGAGCAAGAAAAGGCGGAGGGGGCCTCGGAATATCGTCGACGTACCGATGTGCTGTAAGGCTGCGCCGGGTGACAACCAAAACGGTCCTGCTATGAAAAGAAACGGTGTCCCAGACTACTATCACTCATGAATACGGGTTGTATGGTGGGCTACAGTCACGTTGCTAACCTACAACTGCCCAGGGCGTCTCCAGACACGACTTCACTGGTAATCGGGGCTTGGTTCAAAGCGAGATTCATCACTGAAGACAGTTCTACTCCATTCAATTGGATTCCAAGGCGAAGTGCTACCAACAGGGGCCACAGATAGCGATGCGATGCGATACTAACTTGACTCACACCCACCATATGTCAAACAACCAGTATTGATGGTGTGGTATAGCATTTCTCTTCATAGCAGGACACCTTGGCCGTCATCCGTGGTGCCCCTACAACACAGCGGACTGTCGACGATATTCTACGCCTTGGGCTGCCCTTCACCCAAAGCTCTCCTGGGCTTAAATTTCAGCACGATAATGCCCGTGCGTTTACGTCGATAGTTTCTACCGCTTGTCTTCGTACCTGTCAAACCCTACCTCGACCGACAATGTCTCCCGGTCTCTCCCCAATTTGGGAATTTGGAGCGTTATGGGCAGGGCCCTCCAACCAGCTCGGGATTTTCACAGACTAACGCTCCAGATGGACAGAATTTTGTACGATATCCCTCAGTAAGATATCCAACAATTTAATGAGTACATCCCAGGCCGAATAACTGCTTGCATAAAGGTCAGAGGTGGTCCAACGCGTTATTAACTCTCTCTGTCTGTGAAGTTCCCTCTCTCTTGAATAAATCATTGAATTTTTCTGAAAGTTTAATCATTCGTTTGTCTGTACATCTAGGAATTTCCGTGCCATTGGAATAATTCCTTCGTAGTGGCTTTTTTTTTTATCTCAGTGTTTTAGTGTATTATGATGACCACTCGAGACAATTCATTTTTTCTGTTTTACTTCTGTACAGCGTGAATTACTAATTTAAACTGTGTTTTATTACTAAATAACCATTCTTGAACTTTAAAGAAACTGGTTCACCCTGTTAATTCCTCCTAATCATACATATATATAGGGTTCCTTCCTGGTGATTGATTAATCCGAGTATCCTGTTTTACAGACTTATGAAGTGTCAAGTTAATTTAGAGAGGCACCATTTAGATTGTTTTTGCGTAAAACAATTGTCTTAGTCGTCTCACTGAAAGGCGTAATGAGAATTATAGAGTAATAACACGTCCATGCTGTACTACATTACAGAGAAATAAAGTGAAACTATTCTTTAGAATAAGGAGACGAAGTACTGGCGGAAATAAAGCTGTGAGGACGGGGTGTGTGTCGTGCTTCGGTAGCTTAGTTGATAGAGCACTTGCCCGCGAAAGGCAAAGGTCCCGGGTTCCAGTCTCGGTCCGGCACACAGTTTTAATTTGCCAGGAAGTTTCGAAACTATTCTCGTTTTTAAGTTTTCTTACGTCCATGCTGCTGTGCATTACAGAGAAATAAAGTGGAACTATTCTTCTTTTATACGTTTTCTTAATTATTTCAACATATTATAGTAGAAGTTTGCTTACATAAAAATTCCGAGTGAAGCCAAGCTATTAGAATCTGTTAAATGATTTTACAGAGTTAGCTCAAGGAACAATAGGTTTCGAAAGGAAATTCTAGCAAGAAAGAGGTTTTATTGAAGTGAAATGTTCAGTATAAAAAGTGTGTGTTTTAAAATCTAAGTAGTTTAGCGTTTAAGTTTTTTGGTTATGGAAAGTGCTTTTCTAAAGGTCCCCCCTGACCAAAATTGTTTTAGCTTCCTTGAAGTACTGGGCTTTTTCTCGTTTAAAAACGCAATGTATAAAGGTGTAAAAGCCAAAAAATTCCAGTGTCGATACCAACATTGTTTACGTGGAGAAATATTTATTTGAAGAAGCAACATAAACAGTAGCAAGAAAGTAGGCAAAACTCATACTTCACCTTTTTCAATACTTCATTGTACCATTGCCTGGATAGACTGGCGATCGTTAGTACGCATTTTTAACCGCTAGTTGAATTTTGAGCTGAGTTATCCTACCTTCAATATAATACTATTCATACAGCGATTCTTTATAACCGCTGTGTAAGATCTTAGGGAAACACTTGAATTGTCTGATTTACTTATCCTTTAGACACGACACACGGACAAATCCTCTGAAAAGGGTAACTCTATTGATTAGGTTTTTATATTAACAGGGCTATCCTCCCATAGTGTGTATCAATTGGAAACTAATCTGAATTTTGTAAGAGCAACATACAGACAGGGTTTTCTGTTATTTAGGTAAAAGCATACTAAATTACAATATTAGTGGAAGGATTATACCAGCGGTCGACCAACTTCACATGCGCAGCGTTCCTAGGCCTGGCCCATCATTCGGGTTTGCTCGGTGCTTCATGGAAGTACCCAGGAACAGCGCGACTTTGATTTAGCATTGCGGTGTGGATTCTTTCTGTCAGCATAATTCTCTGAAATTGGCATACTCGTAGTGTCAGCCCAGTTTACACTTCGGTATTTGCCCGTGGCATGAAGGATGTTCACAGGGTCAGTGGCCGTTTGCGCGAAAAGAGACAGTCTGGGAATAACTCGCCACAATCCTTTAAAATGAATGGGAATGACAGAAGAGGGAAGAATTCTCAGTTCACATAAGCGCTGTGTACTTCTTATTTGCTACTAAACGACATTACAGCAACATGCAAAGAGAATTTACACATGCAGATGACAATGAAAGAGCAAAAATTTACAACGATCGACGGGTGGGATTCTTTACTTTGTACATGAAGAAGAACTTTGTGCAAAATTTGCAGGCATGGGAGCACTTCAACAAATAGGTGGTACAAACTGTAATATTACTTAAGTCTCACCCATACACAATAGATATTTCAAACAGTTTTCAGTGGAAATGAAAGAAGAGTATGGGAACTTAATATATTACTGCAAAGTAAGTTTTTTTTTTTTTTTTTTTAACCAAGGGAACTACTCTCCGATTTTAAACCCGCTATTACTAACGGAAAAAGGAGTTAGTAATTTGTTTCTGATTTGATGGAGATGCATTTAAAAAGAAAATCTGGTCGTAGGACGGAGACAGTCTGACAAAGACAATCCTGTTTGTTACGCTGACTGGCATTGAACAAAGCACGAGGTCTGTGGCCTTGCAAGAACGAAAAGGATAGCTTTATAAAGGTTTGGAGGACACTGTCAGTTTTACGTACTTTTTCGAGCTGTTTTCGAGACTGTTTGCTGTCTCAGTTGAAAACGTCCTGTGCATGTGCAGACATCACTGACTGACCTGCAAGATAACTACATTTTCAATGACAAATCTTATAACGATGAAACTGCCCAGGATGTCTACTTTGGTTTCTTCAGGCAGATTTTCCAAGTGTCAATACTCCGATATATTTGTGTAAAAGAAATTATTTCTCATTTTCAAAGAAAATAAGTCACGATTGCGTCGCAACTCGAGGGCAAAACTCTGAAATTACAATTTGTACCAGATAAAAATTACATTATGTCTACAGCATCCCAAAATTACTTAATTAGCACTGAAAACTTGTTTTGTTTGTGATATATGTTGTTGAGAAATATGAAATAAAACACCAAGCCATATGCAGTGCGACTGCATTGCTATTTAAATGCGTCACGTTCACTGTTTTCGTCTCTTCCCTCTCCTCGCGCTCAGTGTGGCTATCGTCCCCAGGCGTGGACCACGAGTCGAAATTTCGGGTGGGTACCTTCTCATTGACATACTGTTTTCCCATGGGCCCTGCACGAGGCTGATCGCTTGCGAAGTATAGCGAGCAAGCCGATTACGTCACAAGTTGCAGGGACAGCATTCCTCGTGGGCCCTTCATTGCCTGCAGTGACGTCTCAGTTGAAGAGCTACCCAGAGGCTGATAAACAAAAGGCGGATAACTGCAACTGCACACAGCCTGCTACACCAGGTTAAAACAGAATAGGTTTTAATTTATTGCGTACAGATGTGTTTCGTATATTTATCGAATAAAATTTCATCGAGTGTTGGAATTCCCTTTCTTTTAGATTTTTGGTTTGAGGAGACCGCTCCATCATTAGGATTTCCAAGATCCACAAGAGCCTTCTCTTTATCACCTCGTGAAATGGGAGCACTTGAGGAATATAGTAATAATACCATACGGGTCGGTGACTTGGTGCAAGTCTTTTAATAAGACACAATCGAAGACACAATCGATTTCGATATCGATGGGTGGTGGAGGCTAGGTCCAAATGCAGATCGAAATAACCGTGGTCCGACCGGTATTCGATGCCGTGACCTGTCGCATTCCGGTCGCACTATCAGCGCTGCACCCTGAATTCCGCGAGATTATGTTACTGTGTACATAAAACAACCGTATGTATATGAAAAAGCTACAATGTTATTGAGTATCTACACGCTGAGATGATTACTTTTCCATGATGAAATTACCCTAAATTGATTGGTGAGCATGTTTGGTTCTCAGTGCACATGTTTCGACAACAAATCGAACTAAGAAAACAATGGAGAAGCTAAACTATTATATTTTTAATATTACTACGAGAGATTATAATTAAAAGTGATTCAGATTACCTTTAGAACATTTTTCTTGTGAGTTTGTTTTTGAAGGAACAGAGGAAAAAGTGATGAAACTAGAGCTCAAAGATGTGGTATGTTTTAAGCCAAAATTTCTTGAAAGTAATCCTCGTCTGTCTTGTCGTTGAGTATGAGGTGTGAATTCCGTGATTTTGTGCCTAAGGTTGCTAGATGTTCTAAGACGGCCATTTTTTGGATCCGCATTCGAACGTATACGAGCTTTAGGGTGTATTCAGTAGAGTCAGTTGTGAGTCCACTTTGAATAAGATGGGTAGCTACTGCTAATTTCCTTGGCTGTTGAAGATCAGAAGCTACCAGATGCTTATTAAACCTCATTCTAAAATCCTGGCACTTCGATCCACGAAAGATGTTCACAGTTTCTGGCACTTATTCTTATATACACTGGAGTGTCCCCGAAGTGTTTCGTGTTAAAATTAAGAATAAAAGGGCACCGGGCGAGGGACGAAAACGCAAAGCAGAGAGTCCCATAGTCAAACGAGCAATAAGAATATGTGAATTAGTACTATTAAGCGACCGACTGCGGCCATAATAGATGGCTACATGACGTATCACTGAAGAAACGTAATACGCCTAAATACTGTGTACGAGTTTAAGCTCTTTGTTTCCTTCCAGTGGCGCGTCTAGCGATCGGGACATCGAGTGCACTTTCCCTTGTGATGGACGGCCATGTCGCCTACGCAAGTATTAAGGTAAATGAACTGAAAGAAAAGTTTAAAAGATATGTTGTCTCTTCACTCTAGATTGTAGCTACTAAAATGTTTTCTTTACCGTTTTCAGAACGCGATTAATTTCATATCGCTCACAGTCACTTTCTGTCTTGCAGCATTACTTGGGAGTTTCCACATTTCTTTTGAACCACTGACGGTGATATACATTATTATGACTGCGTTAAAATACTTTACACATCTTTCGTTTATCAATTACTCAAATCCGAGGCATCTGCATTAAGGTATTCGAAACACTCCGCCCTTTTGTGGCCAATTCAGGACCTACTTCATTGGGGAGTCCTATTACGAAAATTGACAACGTCGGTGACAGCAGTGTGCTGACTACCCGTCCCTCCACATCTGCATACAGTGACGCCTATTGGCTGAGGATGATAGGGCGGTCGGTCGGCAGCATTGGGCCTTCAAGGCTTGTTCGCACAGACTACTAATAGTGGTAGTAGTAGTAGTAGTGGTAGTAGTAGTAGTAGTAGTAGTAATGGTAGTGGTTTTATGTTGAATGTGCAAGAGAGAATGAACTGTATTGAGGAGGGGGAAGGGGCAAGATAATAAAGATGTGTGAAACCCCCCCCCCCCCCCCCCTTCACTCCCCTCAGAAACAAAACCTGCTGCATCTGCGATTTCCCAAATCCACCTTACAGTTTATGACAGAGGGTACAGAGGGTACTTCTGGCAGCGTACCTTTCACCCCACTTCCCTGTTCCAGTCACGAATGAGCAACTGTCGAGAAACCTTCGTGAGTCTACATTTGAACACCTGCAGCTGGCAGAGGAAAAGTTCATATGACTACCAGATGGGGCACTCCACCTTATGCAGTTACAGTGAGAAACTTTCTGAAGTAAAACTTGGACGAAGAGACTGACAGACGAGATACCAATGAAAGGCCTGCACCATCTATACACATGACAGCCATTCACTTTTCAGTGTTAGTGATTTTTATTTAGTCACGATACGTGATGTTGAGCATTTGAAGTAATGAATCTAGTCAGAGACCGAGCACCTCGTGATGCTGCTGCTAATAAGGTGAGAATGCACCATTCGCTTGTTATATATTTTCACGAGCTTCCAACAGGTGTTCGTCATTTACAGATACCTGTGCATTTACTAGATTATTTTTTGTAATTTCTTGCGTGTTCGAGTGCTTACTAGGCATAACCTTCTACTTTTATTTTAATAACAGCGTAGCGTACAGCACCGCAGCTTTTATCGACCCCTCGTATGGTATAGACTTTTGTTTGTTTTGGTTAGTGTAGCTCAGTGTCGGTTAGACTGTCAGAGAGAGAGCACTTCGAATTCTTGCTGTTAATAAGCCAAGTTCACCATTCGTTTGTTGCATATGTTTTCTAGGTTCGAACAGGAGCGACTGCAGTAATGGATAGAAACTGGCACTGCTGTGTACAGATGGGAGCTGAGTTGGCGACCTTTCGCTCACAGCTCCAGGCTGCATCGGCCTCCGTCTCACAGCTTTAAGCTGCTGCCGAGGCAAGGGGCATTACTGTGGGGGGTCGGACGCTGGAATGCGAGCGATGTCGAACACGTCCCACGTGCCCTCAATCGGTACACCGCTTTGGCCACACCAGGTACTGCGAGCACTAAGGTTAACCCCTTACCCGTGGTAGAGTGAGAGATCGTTCCAAAGTCTGGCTGGCAGCGAAAAACTTTCCGTGGTCTGATTGTAGGGCCTCCCCACTTCGTTAGACGAGCACGTTTCTGGCGTTATCTATGGCTGAGCAAGTCTCTAAGCCGAATGCAGTCGTCCACCCTGTTCCAGGGGATGCTTCTCGTCCTGCAAGGTCTGGACATTCACATAGGGTGGGTTCTCAAATAGTTGGGAGCTCCAACATTAAGCGGTAATGAAGACCCTAAGGAACATGGCTGCCAAGGAGAGGAAGGAGGCTAGTGTGCACTCTGTGAGCATACCGGGGGGAGTCATTCCAGATGTGGAAAGGGTGCTTCCGATGCCATGAAGGGTACAGGGTGCAGCTAACTGACTGCAGCTTGCCCATGCCGGTACCAATGACGAGTGTCGCTTTGGATCAGAGGGGATTCTCACTCGTTTTAGGCGGCGCGAAAGTGGTAAAGGCTGCCAGTCTTGCTTCCGAGATTAAGGCTGAGCTCAGCACCTGCAGCATCGCCTACAGAATCCACTGTGGTCCTTTGGTGCAGAGCCGAGTGGAGGGCCTGAATCAGAGGCTCAGGTGGTTCTGTGACCGTGTAGGATGCAGATTTCTTGACTAGCGCCATCGAGTGGTGGGTATGACATAGGCATCTAATTAGAGTTTTTGAAGATGACATTTTGGGGAGAGCTCTGGCATTCACATTACAGTTAAGTGAAAACCTCCGAAAACAAAGGCCAGAGCAGCTGGTGTTAACATCTGAAGTATTACGCCAGGTCTGGCTGTATTGTAGCTCTGGCGATAATACACTTCCTTACTGTTAAATTCGTGCAGCTCTTGAAGGCTCAGAAGGACACGGAACCTACTGAACACCTCACAGTGTACCGTAAAAAAGTGTTTCGTCTGTGGTTTGCTACCATTAGCAGCAGGGATGTCTCAGGGCGCTGCGGGAAAAGCGTAGCTATAAATACTCGACCGATTCCAGTCTACGAGCTGTCTCCAGTGGCGCCTGATAAAGATAACGAGCTACATTATCTAAATATTGGGCAATAACGACACTGATAAGCAGGAAAATAGGGGACAGCTCAAGATGTCACCAGAAAATGTGAGGTCTTATGCTGCAGAAACGCATGTTCTACAGAGTCTCTCAGAATCGCCGTAGAGTGGCGTCTATCCTGCGAGCCTCCAACCTCCATGATCTGTGATAGCTGTGCACAGGCGACGCCTTGTCGCCTACTCGTAGTTTCATCGTTCTTCAACAACTTTCCATTGATGCTCAAGTCAGTGACACGCAGAAAGTCACGCAGACGCGCCTTGTCCTTGATGGTCGGCCCACAAGCACCATGCCATACCAATCTGCCCTTCGATAACCTCGCTTACGTCAGCGGATGTCCCCATTTGCTGCTCATATCCTCGTTAGAATGACTCCCCCTTCGTTCACTGACCCACTAAAGTACTTTCCTTATTGCGTCACGTACTCAAGGTACTACCAAACGGCATTTAGTCTCACTTTGGGGAGTGGTCATAATGTTTTGGCTGATCAGCGTGCTAAGACTACTTCAAATAAAATGGGCCATGTGGAAACTGTAATGTGCAACAATAATATCTCTTGCATTCTGAGTATTTACGTACGCCAAGCGGTGATATTAAACATTAAAACAATTGTGTTTACATTTCGTGCTTTCGCAGGGCAACTGGGAAACACTGCGCATATTGATGCCCTACTTCATGGCCTCGCAGGTGCTGCAGCTAGCGGCTCCAATCCGAATCATCGTCGTAAAAGCGAAAGAAGACATCGCAAGCCTCAAGACGGCAAGAAGTATCCACGCGATTGCCTCCGTAGGTAAGTCTACAAGCTTCTAGTGTCTCAATATCTATAAAAAGTGCGGTGACATGAGACTTGGGGGTGTGCCGATGACAGAAGGCATGAGTCACATTTCAGTGGTGTCGGTGGAGTCTATCAGCAGGTCGGGTTTCACTAGACATGGCCTGTGCCTCAACAGGTACGGAAAGGGGAGGTTGGCAAAGCTTAAAGGCGACAGCATAGGTGGGGGGGGGGGGGGGGGGGGGTCGGATCACTCATGGGAAAATTCCTGTTCTAGTGGGTGTTAGAGCTGCACCTTTTTTAGATTGAAGTCAGCTGACAGGTATTCCTGCTTAAGGGAAGTCTCTCTAACAAAGAAACCACTTTCGACAAAGCTTTGGTATCCGAGTAATGAGGGAATTAGTATATTTCATCAAAATACACAAGGTGTTGGAGATAAAGTTAGTGAACTGCTTATAGATGTTGACTCTGAAATTATTGGTATATCTGAACACTTCTTAAATAAGGAGATAATTCAGAGGCTTCCTTTCCAGGATACAGGTTGGCTGGCAGCTTTTCTAGGAGCTCCTTGCGGTGTGGGGGAGTAGCCATGTATGTGACAAAGTTTCCCATTTGAGTCAATTGATGTTTCAAAGTACTACACTGAAAAGGTGTTTGAACGTTGTGCAGGTGTGGTAATATTTAATGGAGTTAACCTGCTAACTGTTGTTATTTATACACTCCTGGAAATGGAAAAAAGAACACATTGACACCGGTGTGTCAGACCCACCATACTTGCTCCGGACACTGCGAGAGGGCTGTACAAGCAATGATCACACGCACGGCACAGCGGACACACCAGGAACCGCGGTGTTGGCCGTCGAATGGCGCTAGCTGCGCAGCATTTGTGCACCGCCGCCGTCAGTGTCAGCCACTTTGCCGTAGCATACGGAGCTCAATCGCAGTCTTTAACACTGGTAGCATGCCGCGACAGCGTGGACGTGAACCGTATGTGCAGTTGACGGACTTTGAGGGAGGGCGTATAGTGGGCATGCGGGAGGCCGGGTGGACGTACCGCCGAATTGCTCAACACGTGGGGCGTGAGGTCTCCACAGTACATCGATGTTGTCGCCAGTGGTCGGCGGAAGGGTGCACGTGCCCGTCGACCTGGGACCGGACCGCAGCGACGCACGGATGCACGCCAAGACCGTAGGATCCTACGCAATGCCGTAGGGGACCGCACCGCCACTTCCCAGCAAATTAGGGCCACTGTTCCTCCTGGGGTACCGGCGAGGACCATTCGCAACCGTCTCCATGAAGCTGGGCTACGGTCCCGCACACCGTTAGGCCGTCTTCCGCTCACGCCCCAACATCGTGCAGCCCGCCTCCAGTGGTGTCGCGACAGGCGTGAATGGAGGGACGAATGGAGACGTGTCGTCTTCAGCGATGAGAGTCGCTTCTGCCGTGGTGCCAATGATGGTCGTATGCGTGTTTGGCGCCGTGCAGGTGAGCGCCACAATCAGGACTGCATACGACCGAGGCACACAGGGCCAACACCCGGCATCATGGTGTGGGGAGCGATCTCCTACACTGGCCGTACACCTCTGGTGATCGTCGAGGGGACACTGAATAGTGCACGGTACATCCAAACCGTCATCGAACCCATCGTTCTACCATTCGTAGACGGGCAAGGGAACTTGCTGTTCGAACAGGACAATGCACGTCCGCATGTATCCCGTGCCACCCAACGTGCTCTAGAAGGTGTAAGTCAACTACCCTGGCCAGCAAGATCTCCGGATCTGTCCCCCATTGAGCATGTTTGGGACTGGATGAAGCGTCGTCTCACGCGGTCTGCACGTCCAGCACGAACGCTGGTCCAACTGAGGCGCCAGGTGGAAATGGCATGGCAAGCCGTTCCACAGGACTACATCCAGCATCTCTACGATCGTCTCCATGGGAGAATAGCAGCCTGCATTGCTGCGAAAGGTGGATATACACCGTACTAGTGCCGACATTGTGCATGATCTGTTGCCTGTGTCTATGTGCCTGTGGTTCTGTCAGTGTGATCATGTGATGTATCTGACCCCAGGAATGAGTCAATGAAGTTTCCCCTTCCTGGGACAATGAATTCACGGTGTTCTTATTTCAATTTCCAGGAGTGTAGTTATCAACCTTTTAGGAAAGCAGATCCAGTTACTGTGGAGACCTTTGTAAACCTTATCAAGGAAAAAGAGTGGCAAGATGTTTATAGTGCTGATACAGTAGACGATAAATATAATGATTTCCTCAAGACTTTTCTCGTGCTGTTTGAAAGCTGCTTTCCGTTAGAACGTTCAAAACAGGGTACTAGCACGAACAGGTAGCCTGGGTGACTGACTAGAGGGATAAGAATATCCTGTAGAACAAAGTGGCAATTATATCAAAACGTTAGAAAGTGCATATCTAAATGCAGCAGCCCATTACAAACAGTATTGCAAGGTGCTTAAAAAAAGTTATTAGGAATGCAAAAAGTATGTGGTATGCAGATAGAATAGGTAAGTCTCAGGATAAAATTAAAACCATATGGTCAGTCGTAAAGGACGTGGCTGGCCTGCAGAGGCAGGTCGAGGATATAGAATCAGTGCATAGTGGGAATGTCCGTGTTACTGATAAGTCGCATATATGTACAGTATTTAATAATCACTTTCTGAATATAGCAGGTGAACTAAATAGCAACCTAGTTCCAACAGGCAACCATATAGCGCTCGTAGAAAAAAGTGTACCGAGACTGTTACCTGAAATGCTCCTCCGTGATACTGACAAGAGGGAGATTGAGTTAATAATTAAATCACTAAAGCCCAAGAACTCTCATGGATATGGCGAGGTATCTAGCAGTATAGTATTGTTCTATGAATTTTAGCCCAGTACTTAGCCATATCTGTAACTTTTCCTTTAGGAGTAGTCGGTTTCCTGGCCGATTAAAGTGCTCGGTAGTGAAGCCACTTTTTAAAAAAAGGGAGACAGGGATAATGCTGACAATTATAGGCCTATTTCTATGCCATCGGTGTTTTCAAAAGTTATCGAGAAGGTTGTATATACAAGGTTACTGGAGCATTTAAATTCACGTAATTTGCTGTCAAATGTTCAGTTTGGTTTCAGAAGTCGTTTAAAAACTGAAAATGCTGTATTCTCTTTTCTCTGTGAGGTTTTGGTCGGATTAAATAAAAGGTTGCGAACGCTAGGCGTTTTCTTTGATTTAACGAAGGCTTTTGACTGTGCTGACCACAAAATATTACTGCAGAAGTTGGACCATTATGGAGTAAGGGGAGTAGCTTACAATTGGTTCGCCTCTTACTTTAAGAATAGAAAGCAGAAGGTAATTCTCTGTAATATTGAGCGTAGTAGTGATGTTCAGTCCCAATGGAGCACTGTTAAGTGGGGCGTTCCCCAAGGGTCTGTGCTGGGGCCACTGCTGTTTCTTATTTATATAAATGATATGCCTTCTAGTATTACAGGTGATTCAAAAATATTTCTGTTTGCTGATGACACCAGCTTGGTAGTGAAGGATCTTGTGTGTAATGTTGAAACACTATCCAATAACGTAGTTCATGAAATAAGTTCGTGGCTTGTGGAAAATAATTTGTAGCTAAATCACAGTAAGACTCAGTTTTTACAGCTTCTAACTCACAATTCAACAAGTACTGATACTTTGATCAGGCAGAATGGGCATATTATAAGCCAGACAGAACAGTTCAAGTTCCTAGACTTTCGGATAAATAGTAAGCTGTTGTGGAAAGCCCATGTTCAGGATCTTGTTCAGAAACTAAATGCTGCTTTATTTACCATTAGAACAGTATCTGAAATAAGTGACACGAAAAGTAGTCTATTTCCCATATTTTCATACGCTTATGTCATATGGTATTATTTTTTGGGGTAATTCTTCTGATTCAAAAAGCGTATTTTTGGCTCAAAAATGGGCTGTTCGAGCTATATGTGGTGTAAGTTCGAAAACCTCTTGTCGAACCCTGTTCAATAGCCTTGGAATTCAGACATTGCCCTCACAGTATATATTTTCTTTAATGTCGTTTGTTGTTAGCAATATTAGCTTATTCCCAAGAGTTAGCAGCTTTCACTCAGTTAATATTAAGCAGAAATAAAATCTGGCTGTGTAATGGACTTCATTAACTCTTGTGCTGAAAGGAGTGCACTATTGTGCTGCATCCATTTTTAATAAGCAACCACAAGAACTCAAAAATCTTAGCAGTAGCCCAAACGCTTTTAAGTCTAAACTGAAGAGTTTCCTCATGGCTCACACCTTCTGTTCTGTCGAGGAGCTCCTGGAAGAGCTGTAAAATTAAGCAAATTCCAGTGTTACATTTTTGATTTTCTTTATTTAAACTTACGAATTGTCGCCTGAATACGTTTCTTTTATTTGATGTTATCTGTTTCTACTATTGTGTTATAATTTCATGTATTGACTCGTTCCATGACCATGGAGACTTCTCCTTAATTTGGTCCCACGGAACAATAAATAAATAAAATAATAAATGAAATATTATAAGCACACCAGAATAAAACTGAAATCACATCCAAGAGAAATCATGTGAATTTCATGTAACACAGCCATTACTTTATATATGTAGACTGAAGCGGTGAGTGAAAATTTGTACCACAGCCGGGAATCGATCCCAGATATCCTACTTACTAGGAAGGTACGTTAGCCAGTACGCTACCTTGGCACAGTGGTTCACCCAGCTGCACGGATAACCTTGACATGCCCCCCTACTCGATGAAATTCTCACTCCCTTCCCAGTCTACTTTCAATACCCATTTACACACGAACACAGACCAGTAAAGTCTCTGAAATTGTGTCATTACAATTTGACCTCCATTCGCATCGTAAGAGCGTCCACATGTTTGGTTTGGTATACTACAACAACATCAACCAAGATATCTATAATTTGATGACACAGAGCTACCAAATTGTAGGGTTGTTGACAGCTAGGATTTACACACTATTTCCAACAGTCCCAGACAATTTTTGGTGTCAAATTAACATAGGGTGGTTTAACGGACCAGACTAGGTGCGGTTATATGTCCCAGATTCCTCAACCATACATGTGCAGCTGTTTCCCAAGATCACATCGCACATTTGGGACAGGAGGAATAGGAACAAGAAGAAACTGCGAACGCGCCATGTTTATATGGCAATGCAGTTCCATTGCATATGACTTGGTTCAATATGTTACATATCTCAACAACATAGATCACAAACAAAACATATATTCGCCATCATTCAATTATTTTTTGAGCGATTAAGATACAGTTTTTATCTGGTACAAACTGTCAACATGCTGACAGATGCAGACTATTTCACAGTTTTCCCTCTTGTTGCATATGTCTGGCTCAAATGGTTCAAATGGCTCTGAGCGATATGGGACTTAACAGCAGTGGTCATCAGTCCCCTAGAACCTAGAACTACTTAAGCCTAACTAAACTAAGGACATCACACATATCCATGCCCGAGGCAGGATTCGAACCTGCAACCGTAGCGATCGCGCAGTTCCAGACTGAAGCGCCTAGAACAGCACGGCCACTCCGGCCGGCTGCATATGTCTGTCTCGTCTATTAATCCCACATGGTAAGTATCCCAGAGTGATCAGTTATGCTCAAGATTTCGGCGAATGTGTTTCTTAACCAACATGTTTCGAGAATGAATTACATTTCCCTAATATTCTTCCCACTAATGTTACTCAGGCATCGGCTTTTCCTATAATGCTGCTGGATTTATGTCGTTAACTTCCTCCGCATGGTTACTCCAGTATATTTTACGGTAGTTACTGTATGCACCAATTTGTTTGCAACAACATAATTTAATCTTCCTGGCAGATTAATACTGTGTGCCAGCCCGAGTTCGTCTCTCGATCCGACACACAGTTTTAATCTGCCAGGAAGTACCAAATGGGCGCAAACCACGCTGCAGAGTGTAGATTTCATTCTGGGACCAAGATAATCGTTCTGTGGTGGGTTCCTTCTACCGTGTATGCGCAGTGTTACATTTATTTACATTCGGGGTCAGCTATCAGTCTTCGAGAGGTTTGGGCCCACAGTTTGCATTCACACGACCGTTATCGTACTGTTATGTTCAAGGCATGCCAAAGTTTTGTTCCAGTAAGCGTTAATGTGTTACTGCGCTGAGTTTGCTAGGTATCTCCGTCCTGAGTTTGCTAGGTATCTCCGTCGGACCGAGGAATTTTATTATTCCGTCTTGCATCAACTTTATGACGGTTCGAGAGAAGGTCTCTTACAAATTATGAATGTCCGCCCTGTTAGCGAGAAACTTCTAGGGCGCATCCGAAACGTCTTAACCAATGTGCAACAAATGCCTTTGCTATTGCCTCGGCTCCTACATCTGTCACTGGTATAGCATCTGCCCGTCTTGTGCTTCTATCCTCTGCCGGGAGCAAGTACTTATAGCCCCTTAGGGTGGACGTGGACGCACTATATCGAGGTGAACATGCAAAATTTCCGACCTCTGCATGAGAATGTCGCCCTACTTTAAAGCGCGGGCATTGAAGGCACGAGAGTTACTCCAGTTCATGTAAACCTTTTTAATCGATAGCCAAAGAAGCCGCTCGGTTAGCATCTTGATAGTGGTGTTTGCCTCTGGGTGTACTAAGTTGTGGACACTGTCAAAATACACTTTGCGGAATCGCTGCGTAATGTAGGGCCGCGGCTCCTGTTGTGATACATCGCACCATAGTTTGATCTTGCTTCATGACACCTCGATTTGTTCCAGTCCCAATGCTGTACGCCGATCTATTAGTAAGTCTTGAAACTTTTGATCCATCTCTCGTGCTGAAGCGAGGTCGTCGTAATTTAAGATACTGACTGCGCTGCATACTGGCGAAAAATAGTGGCTGACTATGTTCTCTGCACCACTAATATGTCCTCAGTCGGTAGCGAACTGGCCCACGAACTGTGTGTGTCAGAATTTCAGTGGCAAACATTCGTTGCTGATGTAGTGGAAGGCTGACATACAGGTTTATGATCCGCAAAAATTGCCACTGGTCTGGCTCCAATGTAGGGCGAAAATGTCTTACACTTTCATATATCACCAGTAACTCCCTATCGTAACAACTCAATATAGTCTGTCTGTGCCGTAGCTTCTTATAAAAAAAAAAAAAAAAAAAAAAAAAAAAAAAAAAAAAAAAAAAACTAAGACTGTCACTGTCCATTCACTTCTCGGTGTTGTGCTGCTCCAATCGCGACATCGCTGCCGTCTACCGCAGTATTCAATGGTGCACCTGGAACAGGATGGACAAGCAACACTGCCTCTTCAAGTCTGGCTAGTAATTGGGTCAGAGCGTTACTAATTTCTGTTGCCCAATGTAATATTCACTTGTCCTTGGCATTGTTCCCCACATGCGCGTCCGTTAGTGGTATCTGGGTGGAATCTGTTACTTACAAATAACAGCGATAAAATTTTACAATTTGGCATCGGCTCCTCCGATAACTGCGATGCATGTCTGTCACCTTCTGTTGTGACGCTATTTGTCGCTGCTATGGATTTCACAGTAGACTCCAATGTGGCATATGCTCTATCAGTTACTTGCAGTAATTTATCCAACGCTTGTCCTTCATACGCTATAAATGTCAAATGTTCTTGAGACGGGAGTTGTAGTTCCCAGCTGTGTAGCAGCAACACACTAGATATTACGCTACCGAACACTGAAGCTCGCAATCGTCTCCAAATATTCTGCAGGTTCCTGTCCCCACGTTTGTCCTGGCAAAGCACTTGTGCAAGCCTCTCCTCTGGTAATTTCGTACAGTGAGAGATTAACGAAGTCTTTAGCGCGAGGTATGGTTGTTGATCAGGTGGGAGTAGAATCACATCGGAAACTACTTCGTGGTCTCTGGTCCAAATTGCTAATTGCGAGCGTATACTATTCACGGTATTTTGTGAGAAATTGTTTTCCAAGATGGCAAACCATTTGTCCGACTCTGTGCTCTGTGCGCAAACGGAGTGCCCGACTCTGTAGGCGCGGCGCAATTGACACGAACGAACCGACACGTGTAGTTTTCAGCGTCGACAGCTCGAAAACTTCAGTCTTTTGTAGCAGCTGCCGGATGTCGTCAGCATGGGTTGTAAAAAATTAAGTGAGCTTTCCATGTTTAACGGATGTGATCCTGAAAATGTTACTGCGACTCAAACCGTTCTTGTTTTCGGCGTCACCTGTTATGTACGTCAGAAATCAGACCCATATATATTTCGAGACCTTCATTTAGTAGGCTTACAGTTCTAAGCAAAAACAAAGACTAAGCATCCAAGTCCCAAAATCAGTTACTCGTCCAAGGAATAAAAAAAATGCACTTCACTCTGCGCTCTCTTCTTCCCACAAAAGCAAAGAAGAACAGGATGAGCTGTATGAATACCAGATGGTCATATTAGGGAAATGGATGGAAGGATGGATGGATGGATGGTAGAAGGAGGTGGGGAGAGTGAGAGAAAGAGAGAGAGGGAGAGATTTTAATCTCTCAGCCAAGAAACAACAGCAAATAGCAGTGCAGTGTCTAGTTTAGCAGCTAAAAATGAATACTGTGGACTTCTCCCTCAACTTGCTACACTTATATTCAAATATGCTTCTAACGCATGAGTTGTCAGTGTACTCGGTAATTACCGTTCGATGCTGATTCGACATTCACTCACTGTCGATAGTCTGTTTCAGGTCTTAGGCTGGTGACCATCACCCTGGCATCTGTAGCATGGTGGCAGCTGGCATCGTAATACGGATGGAACGCCGAGTACCGCAACCAACTGCAGCAGCTACTCACATCATCTCCTGAGCTGCTGCCTACAGTAAATTGTTACAGTTCCTCTGTGCACAATTTCTGATGTAAAGTTTTATCGAAATTATACAGCTATTCGGCGAATCATTTCAGCAGTTCATTTCTTTCTAGGTTTCAGCCGATATGAAATAAATTTCAACTAATGTAAATGGTTCGACGCTATAAGTAACCTTCAAATTGATGTTTGTAATATTGATTTGGAAACAAAAAATTACCAGGCATTGAGTAACTGTCATAAGGCACCACGCAATTTTAGGCATATGACTGTCTTCATGTAAATCATATTTCTTGCTTTTACTATCTGTTGGGCCCGCAGCAGCAGTTATTGAAATCGGTTTAAACTCAACACAGTCATTACAGATTCTGAAAAATGCAATTTACAAGAGGTTTCAATATAGCATTTTATACAGAAACAAGGAAATTCCTGTATGTCGACAAACACGGCGGGAAATGTTGACTTCAGGTTTACTTGCATTACAACATCCTTTCTAGGTATTTACCCTCACATTAAGATTACTGTTTTTTTATGAAGTTTCCATACATGGAGATTACCTGATTTACTGCTATATAGTAGGATCACCTGATGATCAGCGTCTCTCACATGGTTTCAACAGATGGCAACCTAAATATTTTGAGTGCTTGAAGTACAACCAGGTGCTAATATGTGTTCTTACGTGGTTCCATATATGATAGACTACAAATACTGAGTACTTAAAAAGTATTATCACTCGATGATTGGTATTTCTTACATTACTTGTATACATCGTTTTCTACTGATGTTAAGTGAACACATACCACCACTGTCACCCAAAAATTAGTGTTTATTACAGTGCTCCCATATATTGCATATTGTATATGCATGTGAGGTAGTTTTTCACGCATATCTATCTATACCAGTTTCTTTGGGGCTTCAGTGTAATTTTGTGGGGACATAGAGTGACACACATACCTATGCGACTACCGTCGGCAAAATGTGTTCTGATTAGAGTTATAGAAACTTCATGCATGTGAGATAGTTTTTCTCGCATAGGTCACATCTCCTAAACTACGTGGCACACAATGATATATTTTTGTAAATACATTCAGCGTCAGATGTGGATACTGTATGCAAAAACTGTTTTGTAGATAGTTAGTAAAAACAAAGTAATAAATTGAAACACCTTGCATAATGCTGCAGTTTACCATGCATCTGAATGTTTATGACGTCATATCTCCTGAATTATGTGTCGTACAATGATATAATTTATTTGGTACATTCACTGTTTAGAAATTGAATCCGGCCATGCTACATAAATTTGAAAACAAGTCTGCTAGGTGGGTACATATCAGGGTAGTCATGGTTTGGGGTGCTTACGTCAGATAGGCTCCTGTCGGTAGACGTCCATTCTAACTCTCTGACGTAGTTCGAGCCTCATTCACGTGTCTATGGGTTTTAGGGCAACTAGGTTGAGTACACGTTTGCAGAATACTCCGACATGATACTCATCACGGTAATGGAAGTTCTGCTCGTCGTTTATATCGAGATCGTTATCCACAAAGTCCGACTCCACCGCATTGGACTTTTTCCTTTAGGGTGCAGAGACAGATGAAAATCTGGTTACACAACTTGTGGTCTCTGCGGGACAGACTGCAGAGACACCAGGTGTGACAGAGCGTGTGTACCACAACATCATTCGTAGGTATAATGTGTGCACAGAACTAGGTGATCGCCACACTGGACTTGACTTTTAGTGGATCAGAATGCTAACCTATATATATATATATATATATATATATATATATATATATATATATATATATATATGGCATATGTGTATTATGTAAATATAAATATCTGATAAAGGAAATGTTGATAAATATTTCCTAAACTTGAGAAGATCAACTATAGAGTCTTCAGATTATTTAGAAATAAGTTTACCTGTAATAAAGGGAAAGGTTTAAGAAAGAAATTTTCTGAAATCCCATCGAATATGTTTGGATGAATTATGTTCATTGATAGAGTAAATGTTATCCATGGTGAAGCATTAGCTGCAAATAAAAATTGTCATAAAGGAAAATTTCAAATAACACAAATGTTCTCATATAAAATTTGTGACTTTATCAACGATCCAAAAGTACACCTTAAATATAAGTTTTTTGAATAATTTACGGCATACAGCTTGGAAATTGGTAAAACATGCTCATAATTTAGTTGAGAGATTAATAGTTATTCATGAAGCAGAAATTGCTAACAACAAAAATGATTTCAGTGAAAAAGCAGGAATAAAAAAATGGTGGCAAATAAATTCAAGGACTTCATTGTCAATAAACCAAAAAGTATAACACATTTTATAAGAATTTTAAATAATTCACCACATACATTTTGGAAAAGTGAAAGCTGTGGAAAGCTGTGGCATTAATTAGTAAATTGCCATTTGTAGTACATGTAGCAGGCTACAGTTGGTGTGGTCTGGGACTGAAGCAGAAGAAGGACTAGCATGTGGTGATCTGGGAATAAATAAGACAAAGCATGACAATGCCCATCATGACCATTAATAGGTAGAATAGACGTCAACCTGATAAAGAACTTCAGTTAGCTGCAAAAGGAAGAATCTATGCTAGTGATGCTTCATTAGGGGAAAAAATAGCAGCAACCTGTGACGGTCCGTCACATAAATATTGAAATTTGTATGTGTTGTAAACCATAACTAATTGTTTGATGAAAATAATTAGTTTAAAAGATATAGTTAGTATTCTTGAAACAACTGATATGCAGCGATAATTTAAGAGTAGCATCTTTATTTAATGTCTATGAAAATAAAAAAGGATCGAAAGAGACGTCCGAGGAGGAAGGACGTATTTTGTGGTACACACACTGTTTTGTTTCACTATACGGAAGGCAGCCATTGAGCGGCTACACATATTTTATCTAAGTTATTTGTATTTATTCGTAAAATAAACTTGTTATTATTATTACAAAATGAATTTCTTTATAATAGTTGTCACCTCAAATGCTCTCAGTGGCTGATTATTTTTAATAAGTATTTTTTCAGTAATTTTGCGCTGCGAGCAGCTCATCTAACGATGCAGCCTCTGGTCGGTCATTACGCGCCGAAGTACTAATTTATTTTCCAGTGTTAACAGTAACTGTAAATGAGAGAGATTTCGTTATAAGAACCTTTTTAAATTGTAACAGAAAATTAATGAAGTTAAAGTTCATGTTTTTAAACTATAATACAGATTCCATGAGTTCGGTAAGTTTTATCTTGGCCCCTCCACAGCAACAATCGAAAGTCTCTCAAGCCTTGCTTTGCAATCAATAAAAAGGAACTAAGAAAATTACATTCAATTCAGTTATATGTATATATTTGTCAAAAACGAAAATTAGGAATGGGTTTACATGTTGATGATAATGTTTGTAGATTGTAAAACTAATATTCCTTATAAATTTTTGATTTATGTAAATGAATAACTTTCATATTGTTTATACTTTGCTAACGAGTGGCAACACTAACTCAAAATCGATTAAAATTAAATTAAATAATCAACATTTACACAGATAGCATTGATCAATTTGTAACTGATGCACAAAAAGAAGGAGTGATTAAAAAGCTGGTGGAAATTTACTTATTACATTAGGTATTCCTGTTGTGAAAATTATTATCAAATACCTATTGAAGAAATAAATAAGGTTCCAGGTTAACAAGACATGTAGATGGACTTCTTCCATTACTCTTGGCTGCATTTGCATATCTTGAAACTATTGGTTCACTTGCTCCTGGTTCTGCATGAACCACAAATGCAGTAATAGACTAGGAAAAAAGCTGATGAAAAATTACAGTAACAAGAACAGACCTAATTTAGCAATGAAAAGAAAGAAAGTGGATGCTGAAAAAATTTCAAAAAATAACCAAAAAATATAATAAACCTTTATCTAATTTTGATATAGAAAAACTTGCAGAAGAATTAAAAATTAAATATTTTAGATGTGTGTTCATGATTGATGAATTACCTAATGGACAAAACATTTTGAACACTGGATAGTAAATTTAGATATATCTGCTCATGCTGGTACTCTTTGGATTTGTTATTATAAAAAAATTCTAATTGTTTTCGATTCATTTGGGAAAAATATGCATGGACAACTAGTTGACAATTTGGAAAAGAAATGATCTATACTACAATAACTGAAATAATACAAAACTTCCATTGTGTAATTTGTTATCACTTGAATCTATGTTTTAAAACTGTGTTCCGATTATTATAAATGTAAAGATATTTTCAATCTACTAAATGGACACTATGGAAACAAGCGGCAGCTTAAAGGAAAGTGAAAAAGCTTTTTCAGAGTATTTCTCAAAAGAAGATTTAACCCCATATTTAATTCCAAAAAAATTACAAACAGGCAATGGTAAAGAATTTTAGAATAAAGATTTTTAAGATCTGATGAAAAAAAGATATAAACCATTATTGAACTTTTGGAAAATTAAAAGCATGTGTTATTGAAATATTTAACACTTCAAGAAAAGATGTGGAAAAAATTTGTCACACAAGGAAATTATCAATAGACTGATCTTGTCTTGAAATTTGTTGATGAATATAACAACACAAAACATTCAGCTATAAAAATGAACAGATGTAAATGAAAAGAAATATCAACCTACAACAATTCTATCTAATGGAAAAAAGAAATTTCAAAGAGGTGATAAAGTTAGAGTCAGTAAACTTAGAGGAATATTCTAAAAAGGATACATTGGCAAGTAGTCAACAGATATGTTTGACATTGAATCTGTTATTCATTCTAATCGAAAAACATTTATATCAAGAAACTGAAATGGTGAGGAAGTGAACGGAAATTTTTATGAGTATGTACTACAGAAAACAAAATTTTCTTATGTATATCTTGTTGAAGAAGTTTAGAAAAAGAAAGGAGATAATGTAATGGGTGATACCCGCCTAAACTCATGAATGATACGTTACTCACTGGTTAACAGAGGTTCTAGTAGAGGAGCAGATGACAGAGTTAAGAGTCAGTTGCAAAGAGAGTGTATTATTCGTCGGTGACTGAGCACCTTTAATGGCGGACGTTTTGAATAGACAATGAATTTTATTTGATATACTCCCTAGGGAGGGTAGGAATATAGGATGATTTATGAGATGGTTTCATAGACAGACTGCACATTCAGAAAAAGGTAGCAAGAAAGGACTTCTTACTTGCTGCAAGCGCTACCCGATTTTATATATAAAAATCCCAATTGTTTAATAGAGTAGCAAAGATTAAAAACAGCTCATAGATCCTCAGGTAAGCATTTTTTTCTAGTTTTGAACCCTTGTAGCAACTCTGGAAGTTCCACGCCCTACATTCGTACAAACAACAGTCCTAGTAAATGTAGTTCACTGTCACAGGTATCAGAATGATTTCCGATTGTAACTTTCGTCTCGTTCGGTTCCGAACAAGAGACCTCTATCTCAGATAGATAAATTTATCCGTCCCCATCATTCTTGAAAGTTTGTAACATCATCATTTAATCACGCTGAATATACACACATTTACAGCCGCCGGCGCCTGTAACTTTGCATTCTGTAGCGCAGCTGGGCGACATTTCCTGACATGGGTCGACAAGTGCTAGAAGTTTGTAACGCGAAATTCCTATAACCTTATATGATTTATGTATAACCACATTGAGCACAATGCCACACAAACACTAAAAACATTGTGCCACTCGGTAAATGTACATAAAAATGACCATCTCGGAAATAGAACAGTAATTACTATCCGTCACCCTCCATTTCCTGTTAAAAGTACGCTATAAGAAAAGTAAAGGGGTTAATTTATTACTTAATCAGTTTTCAATGCGTATGACTATGACAAGGAGAGATCATAGTTTGATGTTAATGTGATCCACTTCTGTGTTGTTAAAGAGATCGAAATACCACTCCAACTTAGAATAATCGTTTCATTCATATTCAAACATTTCACTAAGTTTATCGTTAGAGTTTGAATGCAGATCGTAATATTACTGCGCTTTCATGTCTGGCACTATTTCGTGGGCAGTTAGCTGCATTTCTCGAAAGATACCAAAATTATAATTTGCCAAAGCACAATAAATAAATACTACGGCAATTGGTCCTGCAATGATTTATTTCAAGATCATGCATTTCAGCACTTCATATTCTAACACTTCATAAGACAGAGCAGAGCTGTGTTATCCAATGCAAATAAGAATCAAAGGTAGGCCCTAAACGAACTTTTTCGGATGCAATTAGTAACTGAGTCCATTTGCAAACTTTTACGTAATTCAGAGAACACTCGATTTCGTGAAACACCAGTGCCTCGCATTCTAACTGAAAATTTGAGCAAAAAGAACGTTTTGGTCGCTTTGTGCAGCACTCACTCAGTGACAACCAAAACTATTGCAGACAAGAACACTGCTGAGATATGAAAAAAGGTCGATCGAGCCAAACTTCATGCCTTGCATCCGCGTGACGAAACCTAGTTTTTCAATACGAGCACATACAAATCACGGAAGATCGGAATGGAAAGGTCCAGAACCTCGGAGAACAAAAACACTGCGTACGCAGAAAATACGTATCAAGAAATTACTCACTGAATTCTGTGGTACAAAACTAATTCTTCGTAAGGAACTTCCTTCCTCTACACTATCCCTTTCAGTTTCTGGCAAGTCTTTAGTTACTAGATTTTGGAAACTTTTCTGATTTTCCTCTTCTTTTAACTTCCACTCCCTAATTTTTGGTATTCTTTGTACAGCATTTCAACTCTTCATCTTCTAATTTAGATCATCTACTAGTAACTTGTGGACACTATCCAAGTGTTCACTTGGATGACTTCAGTGTCTCTTACCTTTCCTGCAATTAATTTGTCTGTTAACATATAGTCTATAACTGTCTTAGATTTGCAATCCCAGCCATATATAGTAATCTTATGGCTATCTTCTTTCTTGAAGAACGTATTCTTCACTAAGCGATTATTCGTTATGCACAGACTTAGAATTTCTTCACCCTTAACATTTCTCCTTCAGTATCCAAAAGGGCCCATCACGTCCTCATACCTATTTCCATCAGTACCGATCCGAGCATTCAGATTCCAGATTATCATAATGTTTCTTTGGTTCAAAACAGATTATCAATAAGGAACTTGCACCATAAGATCAAATGGGAGTGCAGACTATTAATTGGTTAAGTTAAGTCGTTTATGGGCGAGATTTATTTGGGTTCGACATGAATACGGGAACCAAGGATGATAATGGTATTTGATTCATGACAATGCATCTGCGCATAGAAAGATCATACGCGATTTTACGGCTCAAAAATGTATCGTCTGATATGTCTCCGAGCAATTTCTGATTTCCAAGAGTAAATACGCGATGAAAGGAAAACGTTTTGACAGAATTTCAGATATCTAAATGGCTAGTATAATGGTTCTGCAGACAATGTGAAAGACTGATTATCAGGTCTGTTTCGAACAATTTGAAACGTCCCCTTAGAAAAATTACACATGACTGTGCTTAAACTGACACAGAATATTTTTAGCGCAACGCAATATGACTTTCAATAATACTTACAAAAGAATGGCCCTGACTGACATTAATCTACACGTTTCACAAAACACTTACCTCACAAAAATCTTCCTTACTCGAACTACTGAAATACAGCGAGCGCCTCTACTGCCAGCTGAATAAAAGATTCAACCACTGAAAGCACTAACTACTGATAGGCATAGTTAGCAAATGAAAGATTTTGATAAAGAACAAACAAAACAAACAATATATTTACCTTAACAGTGTTTAAAAGTCATTATATATATATATATATATATATATATATATATATATATATATATATATATATATATATATATATAATCATGACATCCAGTCTTACAAACTTACTACCTTTGTCCAGATCACCCGCTCTCAAAACTCCGCCATCTCACTCCCCACATCCACCATTGCTGGCGGCTCACCTCCAACTGCGCAACGCTACGCGCTGTTAACAGCCAGCTGCCCAACACTACAATAGAAAATTCCAACAATGCAAACTAGCCTCAGACTGCATACAGCACAGCCAGTGATTTTCATACAGAGCGCTACGTGGCGGTGGCGTTACCAATATAAGAACCTAAACAGCCTACTTACAAATTTTGCCAACGCTTCCAGTTACATACTGACTGAAAAGCAGCCTATTTTGAATAAAAATTCAAGTAACTAAAAATATACAATGTAGTGTATTTTATTTGACCCAAGTCAAGTTTCTTAACTTTCTACATATAATTATTGCTCTAAAACATTAAAGCAAAAACGATTGATGGTAGTAACGGTATCACTGAAAAAATTTGTCGTATTTGAAACCTTTGTTATCGTCTCTTGATTCGCTAGCTTTGGCTGAGCTTCGAGCTCTCCCGGTTTCGCGAGTTATGCAGGTTTTTATTCTGATTTCACCCTCAAAACTGCAGTAAAGAGGGAAAACGTCTGTAGGAAACAATTTACAAAGTCCTTGGCATATCTGCTGATCATTGGAAGCAAATATTTCATGAAGATTCAGATTACACGTTTATCGTGCTATTTTCGCAGACTGTGTTGTAAAGGATTTTCCCACCGTTAATTCGTGTAATCAACCTCTTTATATGACTCCAGTGATTGTAATGGTGGCCTATGTATCTCTCCATGCTTCTGTTTATATCGCACTGTATTCAAGTATAAACGATAAAATTTTGCGTCATTCCAGTGTCTTATGTGTTCATTTAGATTTAAATAGGATTTAACGAACTTTGAAGACAAACATCAGTTGTTCGCCTTTCGAGCTATTTGACCACCAGAGCTCCTAATCAATTTTTTTCTGTGGTAATTACTATTAAATTGAAGTCTTATCTGTCTACTGAGATTTTACATTTGCGGTGGAAAAATGTGTAACTAAAGTAGAAAGTCCAATAAACCTAAAAAGGTTTTGAAAGTCCAACTACATATTTGTGCACAAGAGTTACAACTTCCAAAAAAGACACACTTTTTAGCCAGTCCACAGGTAATTACAGATATGTACAAGACCAGCACCTTAAGTAGTAATTAGTAGACGTAAATTAGCATGATGGCTGTGATTCTTTTTTCTATGTCCATACTTTGTAACAAGACACACAAATTTCACAAACAGAATTTTTTTTACGTCAGCTGCCGGCTACGTCGGTTATACAGGGTGTTACAAAATGGTATGGCCCAGCTGTCAGGAAACATTCCGCACACACAAATAAAGAAAAGATGTTGTATGGGCATGTGTCCGGAAACGCTTAATTTCAATGTCAGAGCTCATTTTAGTTTTGTCAGTAAGTACTGTACTTCCCCGATTCACCGCCAGTTGGCCCAATCGAAGGAAGGTAATTTTGACTTCGGTGCTTGTGTTGACACGTGACTCATTGCTCTACACCACTAGCATCAAGCACATCAGTACGTAGCATCCACAGGTTAATGTTCATCACGAACGTGGTTTTGCAGTCAGTGCAATGTTTACAATGCGGAGTTGGCAGATGACCATTTGATGTATGGATTAGCACGGGGCAATAGCCGTGGCGCGGTACGTTTGTATCGAGACAGATTGCAAGAACGGAGGTGTCCCGACAGGAAGACGTTCGATGCAATTGAACGGCGTCTTAGGGAGTACGGAACATTCCAGCCTATGACTCGCGACTGGGGAAGCGCTGAACGACGAGGACACCTGCAATGGACGAGGCAATTCTTCGTTCAGTGGACGATAACCCTAATGTCAGTGTCAGAGAAGTTGCTGCTGTAAAAGGTAACGTTGACCACGTCACTGTATGGAGAATGCTACGGGAGAACCAGTTGTTCCCGTGCCATGTACAGCGTGTGCAGGCACTATCAGCAGCTGATTGGCCTCCATGGGTACAATTCTGTGAATGATTCATCCAACAATGTGTCAATCCTCATTTCAGCGCAAATGTTCTCTTTACGGATGAGGCTGCATTCCAACGTGATCAAATTGTAAATTTTCACAATCAGCTAGTGTGGGCTAACGAGAATCCGCACGCAATTGTGCAATCGTGTCATCAACACAGATTTTCTGTGAACGTTTGGGCAGGCATTGTTGGTGATGTCTTGATTGGGCCCCATGTTCTTCCACCTACGCTCAATGGAGCACGTTGTCATGATTTCATACGGGATACTCTACCTGTGCTGCTAGAACATGTGCCTTTACAAGTACGACACAAAATGTGGTTCATGCACGACGGAGCTCGTGCACATTTCAGTCGAAGTGTTCGTACGCTTCTCAACAACAGATTCGGTGACCGATGGATTGGTAGAGACGGACAAATTCCATGGCCTCCACGCTCTCCTGACCTCAACCGTCTTGACTTTCATTTATGGGGGCATTTGAAAGCTCTTGTCTACGCAACCTCGGTACCAAATGTAGACTCTTCGTGCTCGTATTGTGGATGGCTGCAATACAATACGCCATTCTCCCGAGCTGCATCAGCGCATCAGGGATTCCATGCGACGGAGGGTGGATGCATGTATCCTCGCTAACGGAGGACATTTTGAACATTTCCGGTAACAAAGTGTTTGAAGTCACGCTGGTACGCTCTGTTGCTGTGTGTTTCCATTCCATGGTTAATGTGATTTGAAGAGAAGTAATAAAATGAGCTCTAACATGCAAAGTAAGCGTTTCCGGACACATGTCCACATAACATATTTTCTTTCTTTGTGTGTGAGGAATGTTTCCCGAAAGTTTGGCCGTACCTTTTTGTAGCATTCTGTATACCAATTTCTGAATTTAAAATTGCGTCGCCAATAAAGATAATTGTGACTGAAACTTCAGTGACCACATAATGAGAGTAGAGAGGGAGACAAGCAGGGAAAAGTAAAAAGTAACCCGCCCATCTCCCCCCCCCCCCCCCTCCTACCGCAGTAGGACTCTGGAGTACAGATTTTTGTTTTTCGTTTTTGAGTTCCGCTACTGTTCTCGAAATGACTGTATATAATTCCGCTAAGTAACATGTTTAGGAAATTCCTGCATAGCGTGGAAGATCACAACGAGATATTTTGTGGTTTAGCAGATGCAAGAGAACTTAACGTTTCATTGGTTGGCCCACCACTAAAGACAATTTCAAATTCTTTCGGCGAAGCTGCGGCGTGTGATGGCTAGAAGCCACGACATCTACGAAGCTTTGCTGAAAATTCCTGAAGTGGATTCTCCTTCCGTTATTCTGTCGTTCCCAAGTAACCACTAACCTTGGATACTCACACCCGGCGCTTGGATGTTATTTATAATTTGTATTCATGACAGGGAAACCCAGAAAGGAGAGATATTTCCCTGGAACACCGGCCCACACTCGATCTGGCGCGGTTTCATAATACCTAGACGTTACTACAATAATGTCAGTGAGATTGAGAATTGTTGCAGTGAAATTCTGTTCAGTGTCGACTCGTATCTTCGCCACGAAACTTTAAGCTTGGCGCTATAGTAAGAAGTCCAGTGAGAAGTTACGTTGTGGCGGACAGGGTGAACAAGCTGGCCACAGATCTGAGCTCTGCCCAGTCGCCGTTTAGGGTGCATTTGAAGTGTACAGTGTGACCAGGTGGAACGTTCAAGCTGGACTCTCGTACGTGCGCCAGGGTCTGGTTCGATAGGTGCCAACTACACGGCGAATACGACTGGTTAGGACGTAACTGAACATTTTGAATTACGCTACAAGGGAGGTTTTTTGTGATACACCGTTGCACTATCTTCTTTATAACCTCGCGTTTTCGGAGTGTTGATATAACGTTTAGTTTTCATGATGTTCTGATTTGAGTGCCTCATGTTCGACCGTTAGCAGCGATTTTTGAAACGTACGATTTTCTGGTGCATTGATGCAACGTAACATTTACATTTTGCATGTAACTGGGTAAAAACATTCACTGACACGTTTCAAATTTTTAAACATGCTTACAGAGATGATGCACTGGGTCGCAGGCAATGTTAGACATGGTTCTCACGATTTAAAAGTGCTTCGCCATACTCGACCAGGAAGGCCTTCCAGTGCACTGATGACTCGAAAGTTTGGGAAATCATCCATCTGGTGGCTGCTAATCGACGACTGGCTGTCACAGGAGTTGCAGAAGAGCTTGACGTCTCAGCTGGGTGATGCCATAGAATTCTGACGGAAAAACTGAAGATGCGTCGAGTTGCAAGAAATTTTTTTTTCCCTTGTTTGATGACAGAACACGCCAATGACGATGAATATTTGATCAAATTATGGAAAAGGAAAGCTTGGTTAAAGGCCCCGTACTGAGACAAATGTCCAGTCATCACAGTGGATTGGCAAATGAACCCCACGAGCCAAGAAAGCACATCACTTGCTAACCAACGTAAAAGTTATGTTCATTGTTTTTTCCTGACATTAATGATAGTGTACTTTTAAATTTCTTGCCTCAACGTGAAACAGTGAGCCGCGTGTACTATAAAGGTATTTTGCAACGATTATGTGAAGAAATCGGCAAAGAGAGACCACATTTGTGGCGAAACAACTCAGCATTATTGCACCAAGACACTGAGCCCGAACACTCAGCTCTGTCAGTTCGTCAGCTTTGTGCCAAAAATTTAATAACTGTCCTCCCGCAGCGTCGTTACTCGACAGACCTGGGTCCTTGCGACTTCTCCTTATTACCGAAATTAAACATCAGTGTGAGCAGACCAAACAAAATAGCGTTTGGCTATTTTCTGAAGAGATCTCGTGCGTCCTACGGGAAAAAGGGGGAACACTGTTGTAGTTACTCGGACCGGGAAAGTAGAGACGGACACGTTAGCCATTTAACAATGGTCTGTTTAACTATTACTGGTGCGTTAGTTTCCGAGGTAACTGACGGCAGAGGCAGCTAGAAACATGACGGAGCTCAACGGTGCGATTCGTTACCTGATGCTCGCACTGGCAGTTTTAGAAAGTGTAAGTTCTTTACGTCCTTAATAAGTAAAATTTGTCAAGAACTTCATTGCCATCATGGATACGAGCGACCGAAGACGGTGACCATCATACCCCCCCCCCCCCCCCCCCCCACACACACACACACCAGCCCAATCAGGGTCTAGTGAACCAGAGGATACAACCCAATTGAAACTTCCTGGCAGATTAAAACTTTGTGCCCGACCGAGACTCGAACTCGGGACCTTTGCCTTTCGCGGGCAAGCTACCGAAGCACGACTCACGCCCGGTACTCAGAAGGCAAAGGTCCCGAGTTCGAGTCTCGGTCGGGCACACAATTTTAATCTGCCAGGAAGTTTCATATCAGCGCACACTCCGTTGCGGAGTGAAAATCTCATTCTGGATACAACCCAATTGTTCCTTGTTTGATGACAGAACACGCAAATGACAATGACGCATTGATCAAATAATGGAAAACGAAAGCTGGGCTAACGACCACTACACTGAGACAAATGTGCATTCATCACAGTGGATTGGTGAACAAACCCCACGGGCCAACAAAGCGCATTACTTGCTAACCAATGTCAACGTGAAGTTCATTGTTCTTTTCCGGCATTAATAGAAGAGTGCTTTTATATTTCTTGCCTCAAGTTGAAACAGTGAGCCACGTCTACTATAAAGGTATTATGCGAAGAAATCGGCAAAGAGACCGAACATTTGTAGCGAAACAACTCACCATTCTTGCATCACGACACTGAGCCCACACACTGAGCTTTGTCAGTTCGTGAGTTTTGTGCCAAATATCTAATACCTGTCAGAGCTGGGTTGCTTTGGCTGATGATCGCACTGGGAGTTCTGGAAACTGTTAAGTTATTTACGTCCTTAATTAGTAACGTTTGCCAAAAACTTCACTGCCATCATGGATACTTGTGACTGAAAACGGTTTCCATAATCTCCTCAGGAATTTGCAGTGCAGACTTCTTATTCCATACATCATTCTCATATATCTACATCTACATACTTACTCCAAAGGCCACTGTACAGTGCTTAGCGGACGGTGCCTTGTACCACTACTAGATATTTCCTTTCCTGATCCAATGGTAAACAAAGCGATGGAAAAGCGACTGTCCAAAAGCCTACTTACCAGCGCCAATTTCTGGCATCTTATCTTCGGGATTCCTACGCGAAATGGACGTTGACGACAGTAGAACCTTTCTGCAGTCGGCCTCTAATGCCGGTTATCCAAATTTCCGCAATAATGCCTCGCGAAAAAACTTTCGTCCCTCCACGGATTCTCAGTTGAGTTCACGAAGCATCGCCGTAATACTTGCGTGCTAATAGAACTACCGGTAACAAACCTACGATAGGAAGTGTCCCAGGGTGGGGACGCATTCATTCTAAACTTTAATGGCACATTACACGACGCAACAAATGCAATTTGGATGACATGATGGCATCTCGTCTTATGGTACATCACATCTTGCATTAATCATGTTACTTTACTTGACACGATTCATTACATAGAATGACATGGGTGCTAATGCGAAGAAGTCAATAAGCGCGAATTTGTCGAGATGTTTGCGTTTAAATGTTTTTGGAGCTGTCCGATAAGTCGAAAAGATAGTTTACTTATTTTACATCGCTAACTCTGCCCAGAACATGGTCGACTATTTTGTGCTACGATACGAGTACTTTTCATTTGGCTTGTAAAATAAACAGTAAATGCATCTTACGTTCAAAACCAATTGTGTAAAAGCTTGTATTCATTACTCGAATAAATATATCCAGTCAGTACCATAAGGGATGTGATTTATTTTGCCGGCCGCGGCGGTATCGCGGTTCTAGGCGCTCAATCTGGAGCCGAGCGACCGCTGCGGTCGCAGGTTCGAATTCTGCCTCGGGCATGGATGTGTGTGGTGTCCTTAGGTTAGTTAGGCTTAAGTAGTTCTAAGTTCTAGGGGACTAATGACCTCAGAAGTTGAATCCCATACTGCTCATAGCCATTTGAACACATTTACGCGGCGAGGTTCTTGGGTAAATGATTATGGATTTCTCACCACGTCTGATTTAAAGAAGGATTTCGTGATGATGGTGCAAGGTTTCAGGCATGAAGGAGAGGGGTCAACGTATCACTTTGAGATAAAAAACGAGCGAGTCCAAAATTAAAAAGGAAAATCTTCCCGATAGCCCGACAGTTTAATACATGCCCCTGTACTGTTGTTGCTAAAATCATAGGCTAGGCAACTTTCAGGCGTCGTTTTACGACCAAAAGAAGTAAATATTGTCTAGCAATCATGCGCCTCAAGTTGCATACCTTAAAATGTATGAGCACTTATTCATTTTCGATACTCTCGAACACTTCTCTTCTATTGCATTCCCTTTGGGTTCCGTTCTTTTCAGGGTGGTGTATGGGCAAAAAACAAGGAAAAAGTCCAGCAAAGAATGGTTCTAACGTGCATCTATCAAGAGCTACGAACACTTGTTCATATTCGCTTCTGTGGAACACACCCTTTCAATTGACGAAGTGCCTATAGCTCTTAAGGTTGATTACTTTGTGGGATTGAAGGGACCAGACTGCTAGGGCCATTGGTCCCTTTTTCCATGAACTTTAAACACCCACTAGGAATAAAAACAAACAATGGAGATGACAAAAGACGACATGACAAGAAAGACACAGACAGAGGCCAGAAAAAAGGAATTAAAATCACACCAAGTGGGACAGTGGTTGGCTGATCATTGAAAACCACCAAGATATGCACTAAAAACCACAGTCTAAAATCGTAGGCCAAAGGCTAGACACAACACAAAAGAAAGGACAAACACTCAGATCGTTCGATAAATATCCACTGCATGAATAAAACTGAAAACTAAATCTGCCATCGTAGCGTTTAAGTGCAGGAAACGCATCAGGCAGCGCAAACGTCTGCCTGAACGGAGTTAAAATCGGGCAGTTCAACAAGATGTGGACCACATTCAAAGCTGACCCATAGAGACATAAAGGTGGGTCCTCGCGGCGCAATAAATAGCTGTGCGTCTTCCAGATATGGCCAATGCGCAGCCGGCAGAGGACAACAGTGTCGTGGCGAGAGACCCGCAAGGAGGCAGAGGACAACAGTGTCGTGGCGAGAGACCCGCAAGGAGGAGCACCACGCATCGGTGTCTCCTTGATGGCTCGAAGTTTGTTGGGCGAAGGAAGGTCGCGCCATTCATCACCCCAGGTGCGAAGTATCTTCCGCCACAAAACTGACCTGAGGTCACTCTCCAAAAGACAAATCTCCAGGACTGGTGCAGCGACAGCCTGTTTGCCCAGCGTGTCAACACGTTCATTTCCTGGAATGCCTTCATGACCTGGGGTCCACACAAAGACCACCGAGTAGCCGCAATGGGCAAGAGTATGGAGGGACCCCTTGGTAGCCATCACCAGACGAGAGTGAGGGACACAGTGGTCGATAGCTTGAAAACCCCAAGGAGTCACTACAGATAACGAAGGATTCACCTGAGCAGGAGCGGATATGTCCAGAACGCTTCAGTGGCGAGTCGGATCCCGCTGTGAACGATAGGGTCCAGCTAACTGCCATGCGGGAGGGGATGCCGAACTGTAAGCCAGGCTACCATAATCTACATGGGACTGAATTAACGCCTCGTACAGCTGTAGAAGGGCAGACCGATCGGCACCCCCAGCTGGTGTGACTCAAGCAACAAAGAGCGTTAAGATGATGCCAGCAGATTTGTTTAAGCTGCCGAATATGAGGCAGCCAAGTCTACCGGGTATCGAAAACCAATCCCAAAACTGATGCGTCTCCACCACAGCAAGAGGTTCACAGTCAAGATAAAGCCGTGGCTCAGGGTGGACAGTACGACACTGGCAGAAATAAATAACGCAGCCGAAAACTGGAAGCCATGCGCTACAGCCCAAGACTGTGCCTTGCGAATAGCGCCCTGCAGCTGCTGTTCAGCAGCAACAATGCCAGTGGAGCTACACTATAGGAAGAAGTCTTCAGCATACTAGGAAGCTTAGACAGACGTTCCCACCGCCGCAGCGAGCTATTAATTGCAATCAAAAAGAAGCAGACACTTAAGACAGATCCTTGTGGTACCCCTCTCTCCTGAAATCGAGAGGAACAATGGGAGGCCGCAACATGCACACAGAAGGAACAAAGCGACAGAAAATTTTGTATGAAAATTGAGAGCGGACCTCGAAGACCCCAACCATGAAGCGTAGAGAGGATGTGATATAGCCATGTCGTATCATATGCCTGCCGCATGTCAAAAAAGACGGCGGCCAGATGCTGATGGTGGGCAAAGGCCGTACGGATGGCAGACTCCAGGCACACTAGATTATCGGCGTCAGAGCGGTCCTTATGGAACCCACCCTGAGACGGAGCCAGAAGGCCCCGAGACTCAAGTATCCAAATCATCCTCCGGTTCACCATGCATTCGAGCAACGTGCAAAGAACGTTGGTGAGGCTAATAGAGCGGTAGCTGTCCACCTCCAGTGGATTCTTGCCAGGTTTCAACACAGGTATTACGACGCTCCCCGCCATTGCGATACGAACTCACCCTCAACCCATATACAGTTGAAAAGGTCTAGGAAGCGTCACTGGCAGTCCACCGAGAGGTGTTTGAGCATCTGACAGTGGATGCGATCTGGCCTGGGAATCGCATCAGGGCAAGCAGCTAGGGCACTTTGGAATTCCCACTCACTGAATGGAGCATTGTATGATTCAGGGTAACGCATCTGAAATGAAAGGCTCCGACATTCCAACCAATCTTTCAGACCGCGGAAGGCCAGTGGGTAATTTTCAGAAGTGGAACTCCGCCAAGCGGTTGGCAATTGTGTCAGTTTCAGTACAGATTGCTCCATTATGTGAAAGCACAGGTATGATGACGGGGGTCCGAATGCCATAGAGTCGCCTAATCTTGGCCTAAGCCTGCGATGGACAGGTACGGAGGCAAATGGTGGAGACATATCTTTCCCAGCACTCCTGCTTGCGTTGGCAAATGAGGCTGTGGGCTCGCACATGGAGCCGTTTAAAGGCGATGATGTGTTCCAATGAGGGATGCCGATTGTGACGCTGGAGTGCCCGCCTCCGATCTTTAATCGCCTCAGCGATCTCGGGCGACCACCAATGCACAGTCCTCCACCGAGGGGACCCAGAAGAACAGGGAATGGCAGATTCTGTGGCAGTAATGATGCTGGTGGTGACTGAGTCAACCACCGCATCAGTGGCGTCATTGGAAAGAGGCTCAATAGTGGCAATGGAGATGAACAAGTCCCGGTCAGCCTTACTCACAGCCCATCTGCAGTGGCGCCCAGAAGAGTGATTCTGTGGCAGTGACAGAAAGATCAGTAAGTGGTCACTACCGCACAAGTTGTCATGCACACTCCATTGGACACATGGTAATAGGCTAGGGCTGCAGATCGAAAGGTCGATGGCTGACTACGTGTCATGCGCCACACTGAAATGTTCCATGCACCACACTGAAATGTGTGAAGGCACCATTACTCAAAGGAGAAAGATCGAGCTGTGCCAATACTTGCTAAACGATGTTGCTTCGGCCTGTTGCCACTAATCCATCCCACAGAGGGTTATGGGCGTTGGTCACCCAGTAACAGAAATGGTGGCGGCAATTGGGCTATCAGAACAGCCAGGACATGCTGTGGAATATCACCATCCGGTGGAAGACAGAGACTGCAGACAGTAATAGCCCGAGGCACACAAACAGCGACAGCCTCTTAAGGTTTTTGTAGAGGGACAGACTCACTGTAAAGGGAGTGAAGGACGTAGATGCAGATGCCACCAGATACCCTCTCATAAGATGCCCAGTTCTTATAATAACCCTGATAGCCGCGGAGGGCGGGGGTTCGCATCTCCAGAAACCAAGATTCCTGAAGAGCAATGCAGAGGAAAGGGTGAAGGCTGAGAAGTTGTCGGAGTTCAGCGAGATGGTGGAAAAAACCGCGCTGCAGTTCCGCTGGAGGATGGCATTATCAATGGCCAAGAAAGGCGTGAAGGGACCGAGGAGGTAGATTACCTGAACAGGTGACATCCACTGCGTCTGACTGTCCGGCGAGATCTAGGTCCCGAGCAGACGCCAGAATCTCTACCTCAGCCTCAGACGCAGAGCTTGCAGGTTGCGGTGGGGTGGGTGCCACCGCAAGTTCCTTCACCTTAGAGGTCTTCTTCTTGGACTTGTCTCGTTGCTCCTTGCGTTTCACTGGCTCGGAGGGCTTCACTGATTCAGTCTCCAGAACGGAGGAGGATCGTGAAGCCCTACGACCAACTGCTTGTGGGCACTTATGTCACTTCCGGGCGTCATCCTTCCCACTTGTGGAAATCTGGGAATGGAGGGACCCAAGAGACCCCTTGCGAGTGAGAGGAGCCAAAGATATTGGACACTTCTCCGACTTAGAGGAGGGGACGGACATCCCCGATGGATGGGGGGCTGTTGCTCCCGAGGCAGGTTGCACAGGAGCAGCAGGGTGAGTAGTGCCCCCCATGGGTAACGGGGCTTGGTCAGTCGAGTGGAACTCGCTAAACTGATGGGGCTATCATAGTGGTCGTAGTGGCGGGATATGAAAAAGCCATACGCATGAGATGGAGTCGTTCATATTTCCTCTTAGCCTCAGTATAGCCCAGTTGATCCAGGGTCTTATGTGCTCTTTTGTAAGGTCCTGCAGTCTGGCGAGCAAGGTGAATGATGCTCTGCGCAATTGACACAGATGGGAGGCGGGACACATGGAGTATTGGGATGTGATGGGCGTCCGCAATCTCGACATGTGAGGGTGGAAGTACAGTGGGAAGACATATGGCTGAACTTCCAGCGTTTAAAGCACCGTATCGGGTGAGGGATATAGGGCTTGACATCACAGCGGTAGACCATCACCTTGACCTTCTCCGGTAATGTATTCACCCTCGAAGGCCAAGATGAAAGCACCGGTAGCAATCTGATTATCCTTCAGACCCCAATGAATGCGCAGGACGAAATGAACACCTCGACGCTCTAAATTGGCGGGCAGCTCGTCATCAGAGTGCAAAAGAAGGTCCCTATGGAAAATAATACCCTGGACCATATTTAAACTCTTAGGGATGTTATGGTAAGTGAAACATCCCCCAACTTGTAACAAGCAAGTAACCTTCGTGACTGGGATGCCGTTTTTTTTATCAATACTGACCCAGAATGCATTTTGGACAAGCCCTCCACCTCCCCAAACTTGTCCTCTAAATTCTCTACGAAGAACTGATGCTTCGTAGATATTAAAGACTCCCCATCAGCTCTCGTACAAAGTAGGAACTGGGGCGAATGTCAATGCCATCCCGAGCCTTACGCTCCTTCCACAGTGCGGCCAGGGAGGGGAAAGATTTGGGATCATATTTCTGAGTGCTGAATTGAGCCCGATAATGCTTAGAGACTGCTGGTGACTGGCCACCAACAAGAGATGACGTACCACGCTTCATCTCGGGTCATCCGCCGTGATGCACCCACTCCGAACAAGGGCCCTCCCCACGGGCGCCAACCAGCCTCACCAAGGGCCACTTGACAGGATGGCCATTGCCGGGAGTCCTGATGCTCCAGCGAGATAGGCATCTACCCCTTGGCATACGTAGGGAGTTAACGGTGCAGGCATCAGCAGAGCGATAACTGTGTTATCCGGGGGTACAACCAATAGGGTACATGGCGACCCCCCCCCCCCCCCCACAACGGACTGGCTACCGTGTTGGATATTAGGTGCAAGGAAGTCCACGGTCGTCATCTCCACAAAAAGCAACACTGCACAGTGCATGGTGGAAATCGCATCCAGGAATGTGTCCTCGCCCAAGAGATGGAGAACGAGCGGGACGGCAATGCGACAACGATAAACCTGGCTAAAGGTCTCGATGCACGATTGACACAATGCACCACATAAGGCGCCCTTCCCCAATAGGCTCGCTCTTCGGAAGAATTTGGAAATATGGAGGTCAAACCCGAGAGGAGACCATCACATATAGGACGAAACGTTTGAGAATCCTTTTAGTCACCTCTGATGACAGGTAGAAATACCGCGGGCCTGTTCTAACCCCCCTACCCGCAGGGGGGTAACTCTTACGGTATGGATTTTGGCGACCGTATTTTATTTATTGGACATGGTTTTCCTTGTTTTGGTCCGTCGTATCTCCCCTAAAAAATATGAAAACCAAAGAGGAGTTTCACAGCTAGCTGATGAACAAGAGTTCACAGATCTTAAGGTATGCGTTTTGGAACACACGTGTACAGGACGTATTTTCCTTCTTTTCGTCGATAATATCTCCTCCAAAAGTATGGAAACCAAAGATCGTGTAGTTTAGAAGAGATGTGTTTTACTGTATCGAAGATAAAGGAGTTCTCATAGCTCTTAATGTATCTTACAGCCCATGATTACCAGAATTTTTTCTAATCTACAATCATAGCAACAACAGTACCCGTACATGTTTCCCGCTTTCATAAGTATTAGGACGATCTCCGATTGCAAATTCTGACCTGGTCGTTTTCGGATCAGGGTCCGTTACCTCAAATTTAGACATTCACCCTTCTCCAACATCCACGAAAGTTTGAGACATCAACACGGACTTATCACGTACATGTAAGCTCAAGCTGGCTAACTAAATAGAATACCACACGGCCTACAGAAAACTACAGATAATGACTACAAAGTAAATAGAGAAAACCATGATATTAAATATAATCCGATGGCGGAAAAATTAAGGAAGCATTTACCAACGCTTCATTGTAACATAAAACCGTAAAGTCATTCACGTAACAGCCTCATCACGTGTTTTGTTCTATTATCGATACGCATATACACTCGGCAGCGTCTTCTTTCATGATTCCAGGGGGACGATCTCTATACAGTCTTCCTGCCCGTGCCGGACTCTGTCGACTGCACGACGATTGTAACGCGTAAGTATTCGCTACTATATGATGTGGCCTTCTTGTTATCGTATAATAATGTGATCCTTTTCCAAAACGTACATCGATGATTAAGCCACAAGTACCATATCCCGTCTTCAGAGATTTCTCCGCAGAAAAAGTTCACACACACAATGTGGATTTTCGCGGCCGGAATTCCCCGTCATATATCATAAGGTATTTTTCTGGGCTTAACTTGTCGTCTCCTAATGCCCAGACGTCATCAGGGGGTAAAGTTAAACGAGCTCAGCAAACCGAACTGTTTGCACTCTGGTGGCCACTCAGAAAGCAACACCACGAAGGATCAGAGATTACACAGCAACATAACTCGTTGTGCAAAGATCACATGATTGAAAATACAGCTCAATGTGAAGTGACGAAGATGGTGAAATCAGTACTAAGTGTTGCCGCCATTGCTTGCTACAACCGGTGCTACACGCCTCAGCATTGAAACTAAGAGGATCTCGATATGTTGTTGGGGTATAGCTGTCCATTCTTCTTCCACATATTGGCTACGTTGGTCTCGTGTAACAGCGCGTCGTGTATATCGGGCCAGCAGATCCGCAATCATAGACTTAACGTTTTTAGATACATGAGAGATCAGGAGAACACACGAGGCCAAGGCACAAATGCAAGCCGTCACCGATTTCTCTGAAGGGTAAGCGCAATCCCTATGGCAACCAGTCATCCTACGCCGAACCCCAAAACCTGCTCGAAAAACGTTCGCTGTGTTCTGCAAGGCTTCTTACGCAAAACAACGGCGCATAAGAACAGTTCCAGGGCGTCCACACGGTAGTGTGTTCCTCCTTTACATGGCACTTGCAAGCAGCATTACAGGCGCGCGTGATATGCGCCTGCGTAGAAATGCCAGTCATGTGTCTCTCTCGACGTCGCAAACACATGCTGTAAATTTCAACTGATTTGGATTCTTCCTTCAGGTTGTTGTATTCTGGGTGGTCATCGGCGTCTGTACCAACCCATCATCATACAACTGTCCGAAATATTGTATCCTGGAACAGTACTGACTGCATGTTGTTGAAAACATACTATCACAGAGACAAGTTTGCTAGTTCACTGATACCAGCGCATAATCTGCTGCTGTGAGTAACTATTCACCTTAAGTTGGTTGTGTTTCAGTAGAAGCCCCAGATCCTCTGCGATCCAGTGTTCTATAAATCTCATTATCATAGCAGCCGTTTCTTCTGAAAGCAGTTCTTGAATGATCGGGTTCGTCCTCAAAGCAAACTGGCTGACAAATTCTTTCATCCTGGTCCATGAGTTTGTAGCTAGAATTTTTGGTAAGGAATCTTGTAAGAGTTAGTGGGCTATTTGTATACTTCGAGGCCTATAGAAAAGTCCGATGTTCTAACTACCTGTACATTCAAAAATGAAATTTGATCTTCTCTCTGTTGATCGAGGGCTTGTTGCCCGTAAAACAAAATTTGCCAAGAATCACACATTAGCTGCTCATTATCATTATCAAATGAGCGTAACTGCGACGCACTGAGGTAAGTCATTTCGAACCGAAAACGATAGAGGGAGAGGCAGTGAATTGGACAGTTAACGTTGCAGATTCAGCATTGATTACATGAAGTATCTGGCTCCTCATCTAGCACCAATTTACTGCCGATCTTATGAGTAACGGAACGCCACGTTTCTTTGGGAAAAGGTTCTGAATTGGGGAGAGACTCGGCGATTGTGTTGGCCAAGGGGCAGTCATTATCTTGCTAAAACGTACGCCATCGATGGCTTCCCACAAAGGGCATGAAAACGGGGGACAGAAATCGTCGACGTACCGCGCTGTGCTGTAACGGTGTGGTGGGTGAAAACCATAAGGGCCTGCCACGAAAAGAAATGGCAGCCCAGAGCATCACTCTTGGTTCCTCGCCGTATGGTGGGTGACAGGCAGGTTCGTAACCTACCGCTGTCCACGGTCTCCAGTTACGACTTCTCTGGTAAGCGGAGCTCAGTTCGACGCGAGACTCTTCACTGAAGGCAGCTCCACTCCATGCAATTAGATTCCAGGGCGAAGATCTACCAGGAGGGGCCTCAGATAGTGGTGGGAAACTAACTTGACTGTCACCCACCATATGACCAACCAGCAGAAATGATGTCTGAGGTGGCAGTTCTCTTCATAGCAGGACACCTTGGTTGTCATCTATAGCGGAACATCGACGATATTCTACGCCATGGGTTACCCTTCATGCCAAGCTCTCCTGGGCTTAAATTTCAGCAAGATAATGCCCACAGGTTTATGACGATGGTTTCTACTGCTTGTCTTCGTACTCTTCAAACCTCACCTCGATCAAGAAAGTCTCCGGCTCTTTTCCCAATTTGGGATTGGAACGTTATGGGCAGGGCCCTGCAACCATCCCAGGATTTACACGATTTATCGCTCCAATTGGACAAAATGTTGCACGATGTCCCTCAGTAGGGCATCCAACAATCTTATGAGTCCATGCCAAGCAGGATAACTGTTTGCGTATAGGCCAGAGGAGGATCGAAGCGTTATTGACTCCCTCAATTTGTGAAACGCTGTCTCTCGAATGCACCACTGAATATTTCTGTAAGTGTGACGATTTTCTTGTCTGTACATCTAGCAATTTCGGTGCCATCCGGATAATTCTCTCGTGGTGGCTTTTTTTGATCTCAGTGTAATAGTGTTTTATGAATATAGGTCGTGGCCATTCTTACCTATGCTTAAATTTATGGAATTCTACGGTGAATAGTAGTTTTTTTTTTCTTTTAATTTTGAAATCGATCTGAGTATAACCGACAATTCACTGAATCGATTAGCATTCGAAATACGCCAGTGTATTGCTTGTTGCACTTTCTTTCAAGAATGCACAGGTATCCAATATTACTACTGCACCGCAGAGAGTACAACACTTACACTACACAGTGACTCATTGTTTAAGAATACACCACAGCTAATTGCACCGAAATAACCACTTCTAATAGGTTTGCTGCGATGTCTCTTATCGTTCTCAATGATGTTACCCAAGATTAATACTAGTTCCATGGATCATGAATACGAAATTTCGTAATGATGTGGAACGAGTCAAATTTTCCAATACATGACATAATTAAGTTAATTTAACAACATAATTAAGCTAATATAACAACTTTATTTTTTGTTTTTTTATTTTCGAATTTGAATTTTTTTGTTTGGTTTTTCTTTTTTCTTAATTTATTTCTAAAAATTCCTCTATGGAGTAGGAGTTGTCATTCAAAAATTTTTTAATTTCTTCTTAAATACTTGTTGGTTATTTGTCAGACTTTTGATACTATTTGGTAAGTGATCGAAGACTTTAGTGGCAGTATAATTCACCCCTTTCTGTGCCAAAGTTAGATTTACTCTTGAATAGTGAAGATCATCCTTTCTCCTAGTATTGTAGTTATGCACACTGCTATTACTTTTGAACTGGGTTTGGTAGTTAATAACAAATTTCATAAGAGAGTATATATACTGAGAAGCTACTGTAAATATCCCTACATCCTTAAATAAATGTCTGCAGGATGATCTTGGGTGGACTCCAGCTATTATTCTGGTTATGCACTTTTGTGCAATAAATACTTTATTCCTCTGTGATGAATTACCCCAAAATATGATATTTGCAAGCAATGAGTGAAAATAGGCGTAGTAAGCTAATTTACTAAGATGTTTATCACCAAAATTTATAATGATCCTTATTGCATAAGTAGCTAAACCCAAACGTTTCAGCAGATCATCAATGTGTTTCTTCCAATTTAATCTCTCATCAATGGACACATCTAAAAATTTTGAATATTCTACCTTAGCTATATGCTTGTGATTAAGGTCTATATTTATTAATGGCATCATACCATTTACTGTACGGTACTGCATGTACTGTGTCTTATCAAAATTCAGTGAGAGTTCAATTACAAGGAACCACATAGCAATTTTCTGAAAGACATTCTTGACAATTTCATCAGTTAATTCTTGTTTGTCAGGTGTGATTACTATACTTCTATCATCAGCAAAGAGAACTAACTTTGAGTCTTCATGAATATAGAATGGCAAGTCATTAATATATATTTAGAACAACAAAGGAACCAAGACCGACCCTTGTGGAACACCATTCTTGATAGTTCCCCAGTTTGAGGAACGTGCTGATCTTTGCATATTATGAGAACTGCTTATTTCAACTTTCTGCACTCTACTGTGTGCACTGTCCCACTCATGCCACAATACTTGAGCTTGTCTAGCAGAATTTCATGATTTACACAATCAAAAGCCTTTGAGAGATCACAAAAAAATCCCAATGGGTGGTGTCCGGTTATTCAGATCATTCAAAATTTGATTGGTGAAAGCATATATGGCATTTTCTGTTGGAAAACCTTTCTGGAAACCAAACTGACATTTTGTTAGTACTTCATTTTTACAGATATGTGAAGCTACACTTGAATACATTACTTTCTCAAAATGTTTGGATAAAGCTGTCAGAAGGGAGATTGGACGGTAACTGTTGACATCAGATCTATCCCCTTTTTTATGGAAAGGTATAACAATATCATATTTCAGTCTATCAGGGAAAATGCCCTGTTCCAGAGAGCTATTACACAGGTGGCTGAGAATCTTACTTATCTGTTGAGAACAAGCTTTAAGTATTTTGCTGGAAATGCCATCAATTTCATGTGAGTTTTTGCTTTTAAGGAAGTTTATTATTTTCCTAATTTCAGAGGGAGAAGTGGGTGAGATTTCAGTTGTATCAAATTGCATAGGTATGGCCTCTTCCATTAACAGCCTAGCATCTTGTAATGAACACCTGGGTTCTACTACATCCACAACATTAAGAAAATTATTAAAAATATTTTCAACTCCTGACTTTTTGTTCATAAAGTTTTCATTCAATTTGATGGTAATACTGTCTTCCTGAGCTCTTCGTTGACCTGTTTCTTTTTTAATAATGTTCCAAATTGTTTTAATTTTATCAGAGTTGCTGATTTCAGACATGATACACATACTTCTAGATATTTAATAACTTTTCTTAATATAGCACAGTAGTTTTTATAATGTTTGATAGTTTCTGGATCAGTACTCTTTCTTGCCGTCAGATACATTTCCCTTTTCTGGTTTATACCCTTAGTAAGCCATGGTTTGTTACATGGTTTCTTACAAGTATATTTAACTATTTTCTTGGGGAAGCAGTTTTCAAATGCATTTACAAAAGTGTCATGAAATAAATTATATTTTAAATTGGCATCAGGTTGATGGTACACCTCATCCCAGTCTAACTGCTGTAGGCTTTCCCTGAAATTTGCAATTGTTAAATCGTTGACTGAACGTACTACTTTGGAGGACTATTTAGTACTGCTGAATGGAGCTACGTCATATATTGTAACTAGCTGTGCACCATGATCAGAAAGACCATTCTCAACAGGCTGAGCATTTATCTGGTTAAACATATCTTGGTCTATAAAGAAGTTATCTATCAGTGAGCTGCTATCCTTTACCATCCGAGTAGGAAAATCAATAACGGGTGCCAAATTGCAAAGAACCGAGTAATACTTCAAGGTCATTTTTCCTATTACCCTCTTTCAGAGAATCTACATTGAAGTCGCCACAAATAATAATTTGCTTCCCCCCGTTTGACAGATAGCACAACAAGGAGTCCAAATTTTTCAGAAATAGATGAGAATTTCCCGATGTCGACCTATATACAGTTACAATTATAAATGTGCCTTTATTTAATTTAAGCTCACAGGCACATGCTTCTATATGTTTCTCTGCACAAAACTTTTTTGTTTCTATACTTTTTGCACAATGATAACTTTTGACATATATGGCAACTCCTCCTTTCTCCATATTTTCTCTAATTACATGTGCAGAGATCTTATATCCACTTACATTTACCTTATCCATATCAGTAACAATGTGATGCTCAGACAGGCATAGCATATCTATTTCATCCTCAGCTTGTAAATCTTCTAAACAAACCAGAAGCTAATCTATTTTATTCTTTAAACTCCCAATATTTTGATGAAATATACTTACATTATTTTTATTTTTATTACACTTTTATGAGAACCTTTCCTTATTCTAACATTTGCAGTACTCTCCTGTCTAATTGTGCTTAGGCCTAGTTCCTATACCACATGGTGTTCAGAGAGGCAGATTATGTCACCTGGGTTGGGTGGCTTTAATTCATTACCTAGGACTGAGATACAACTTGGTGGAGACAACATTTTTGGTGATTGGTGAAAATTTATAATTGACAGCTGTGATTGGTGATCCAATGTGCTAGAATTGTGCTGTTTAATTTCTTTCCTAAACTGAAGATCTGTTTCAATCCTTTCTGTCTTACCTACCCTAAAAAAAGGTGCTGTTCCAACACCTGTAACCACTGGTATTTTACCATTCATGGCAGTCGCTCCTCCCCTTAATTTTCCTGCTATTACCCCAGCCAGTTTACCCTTCCCTTTCCTGTTGAGATGTAGGCCATGCCTGGTATAGTCTCACCTACTGAGAGAATCAACAGGAACCACACCAATATGAGCCCCCGCACCCGACCCAAGCAGCCGTTCCAACTCCAAATTAACAGAAGAGTTCAAATGAGGCCGGTCATGGCGTATCGGGACAGATACAAATTCAACATTGGTGTGATTCGATGCCGACGCAATCTTTTGTGTATTTCTCTTACTGCACTAGTTCATTGTAGAAGTAGTCCTAAAACAACACTGTTCCAACAAATCTACCAAGTAATTAGAATAAACTTTAAGACTGTGACTGAATTACAGATTTTCAGTTTAGTATTATGCGCTCTTTATGGTAAGACTAGTTTACTCATTTTTACTCGAAAGGTATACTTCATTTTTGGAAGTATTTTCTTACCGCAGAATGAGAACGACGAAAGGTAAACGGAGCAGAAAAGCAACTCACCTTTGAAAGAGCAAGAAAACTACTAGATTTGTAGAGCTTCAAGTATACAGATAATCCTTACTCACCAAAAAATTAGATATGACCAAGTGTCCTTAACGAATTATGTGACATTAATACAAATATTATCTGTCACATGTACTTCAGAATACCCTAATCAGAGTGGTAATATGTTCGAAATGTCACACACTGTAAGCAAATTGAATTTACAAGAGTAAAGGACGATCTTGTCTCCAATAATGTGTTTCCAGATGTTTGCAATATCGTAGTATTAATCTGAGTCTGTATCGATTGCCACGCGGGACAGTGTTACAAAAATGTACCTCATGGCACCAACTAAACAAAACCACATGACTGTACACATAGGTTGTCAGAAAACTCGCATGAAAACTTTAGTATGTAAGCCTAACAGAAATTGGGCCAAATACAGTCCAGTTCGTTCGGATACTTCTGTGCATAACAGTACGTTTATGTATTTCTCTTCAGTCTCGAGTATCATGTGCAATGTGTTGTGGACAAAACGTGAGGTATGTAATCTACACTCAGTAAAGCAAGGACCTGAGTGCTAAGAAGAACGTGTTGTGCTACAACATTACATAACGCCGGAACACGTATAACAGTGCGTCAGTGGCGCTGTTTCCCCACTAGCTGTGGTCACCTGCAACTTTCCTGACAATTGTAATCGACATCCTCTCGAGGCCAACGAGGAAGACAAGCTGTGGCCCATACGTCACATCACAGGTGTTTCGAGTGGCAGCAGTCGCCTCCGCTGGGGAGCGAATAACTATTTCAGATCACTTTACTAATTCCTGAGTGCGCCTTTAAATGCACGTAAGCTTTCGACAGCACACGACACAGTTAACATCCACACTGTAGGGCAGCCCACGGCTTGCCCATCACGTGTGCTGCGTGTGCGTGCTGCGGGGGTGCCATGGCATGGCCCGTCACTTTGGTTTGCTCGGTCCTTCTCGAAAGTACCCAGGAACAGCGCGACATTTGATACAGTACTGCGGTGCGGCATTTTTCGGTCGGCATAATTCTCAGGATGTGGCATAATCGTGTCGTCAGTCCTGTTTACCCTTCACATTTTGTTCGTGGTATGTAGGATGTTCACACGTTCAGTGGCCGTTTGCACTAAAAGAGGCAGTCTAGCAATCTATGACCACAATCCTCTAAAATGAATGGGAATGACAGAAGAGAGACATGAGAATTCTCAGTTCGCAGAAGCGACGGGTACTGCTTATTTGATATGAAACGACATTAGAGCACCATGCAGAGAGGATTTAAACATTTAGATGACAATGAAAGAGAAGAAATTTACAGCGATCGAAGGACGGAATTTATTATTTTGTACATCAAGAAGTTGTTTGCGCTAAATTTGCAGGCACTGAGTACTTCAACAAATAGGTGGCACAAAAAGCAAAATCCTGAAGTTGCACCCATTACACCTTCAAACCGTTTTCAATGTAAATGACAAAAGAGTATGGGGACTTCATATATTACTGCAAAGTAAGTTTTGTTAAGCCAAGGGGCATGTTTGAAACTATATTTCAATTTTAAACTTGCTGTTACTGACAGAAAAAGGAGTGTAGCAACGAAAATAGAACATCTGGAATGCATTGCAAACTTCCCAGTCTCAGTGGACTTGACTGCACACTGCTGACAATAAAGCACTGCAAGGTAACTTCCCTCTGATTTAATGGGGATGCATTTAAAAAGAAAATCTAGTTGTAGAAGGGACACATTCTGACAAAGACAGTCCAGTTCGCTAAGCTGACTAGTGTTAAACAAGGCACGAGTTCTGAAAAGTTCATGGTGGCCTTCCAAGAATTAAAAGAATAGCTTTTTAAAGGTTTTGAGGGTACTGTGAGTCTTACATATCTTTTCGAGCTGTTTTCGAGAGCGTTCGCTGTTTCAGTTGATAACGTCCTATGCATGTGCAGATGTGACTGACCTGAAAGATAGTCCGATTTCAATGACAAATGTTTTAAGGATAGAGTTGTCCTACAATATTTCGTTCGATATATTTATGTGAAAGATATATTTTTTTCCATTTTCAAACTACGTAAGCCGTTGATACAATTTCTTTACTGGTAATTCATGATGAAATTCCACTAAATTCTTTGGTTACCATGTTTGATTTACAGTGCACATACGTCGTCAACAAACTGACTTACGAAAACACTGAAGACACTAAGCGAGAATATTTTTAATATTACTACGAGAAATATAAGTCATAATGAAAAGTGATACGGATTATCTCTAGAGCATTTTTCTGGTGAGTTGATTTTTGAAGGTACAGAAAAACCATGATGAAACTAGAGCATAATGTGGGTGGCATATTTCAGGCCAAAGTTTCCTGAAGGCATTCCTCGTCTGTCTTGTCGTTCAGTATGAGGCTTGCTTCCGTGATTTTATGCCTTAACGTTGCTAAATGTTTTCGGATGGTCAGTTTTTGGATTTTTATTCGAACGTGTACGAGCTTTAGGGTTTATTCTGTAGAGTCAGCTGTGTGTCCAATTTGAATGGGTTACTATAGCTACTCTCTTTGCCTGTTGAAGATGAGAAGATGCCACATGGTTATTAAACCTCACTCTAAAATTACTGGCACTTCTATCCACGAAAGTTGCTCACAGTTTCTGGCACTTATTCTTATATATCCTGGACTGTCCCAAGTGTGTTTCGTGTTAAAAGTAAGAGCAAAACGCCAGCAGACGATGGACGAAAGTGCAAAATAGATAGACCAGTACCCAAACGAGCGATAAGAATATGTGAACTAGTAGTATTAATGGACTGATTGCGTCCATACTAGCTACATGACGTACCTTGAACAGACTTAACACACCTAAATATTGTGAATGACTTCATGCACTTTGCCGCGGGGGATTAGCCGAGCGGTCCAGGGCGCTGCAGTCATGGACTGAGCTGCTGGTCCCGGCGGCGGTTCGAGACCTCCCTCGGGCTTGGGTGTGTGTGTTTGTCCTTAGGATAATTTAGGTTAATTAGAGTGTAAGCTTAGGGACTGATTACCTTAGCAGATAAGTCCCATAAGATTTCACACACATTTGAACATTTTTGCATGCACTTTCTTTCCTTCCAGTGATGTATCTCGGGTACGTGGTCTTGAGTTCACTTTCCCTGGTGATGAACATCACTAACATCTGGTTAATTGTTCAGGTAAGCGAACTGAAAAAAAAGGATAAAAGACTAGTTGTCTCTTCACTATAGATTGTAGCTACTAAAATGTTTCTTTATGATTTTCAGAACGCGATTAATTTCATAGTACTCACAGTTACTTTCTGTCTTGTAGCATTACTTGCGAGCTTCCATACATATTTTAAACCACTCACGCTGACAGATTATTATAACCGTTTAAAACATTTTATTTAGTTTTTGTTTATCAATTATTTATATACTAGGCATCTGTGTTCAGTTACATGGTGCACTCAACACTCTTGTGGCCGATTCAGGAACTACTTGTTTGAAGAGTCCGGTCACGAGATCTGACAACGGCGGGGAGAGCGGTGTGCTGACCACATGTTCCTCCATATCCGCATCCAGCGACGTATACTGGCTGAGGGGGATAGGGCGGTCGGTCGGCAGCGTTGGGCCTTTCAAGGCCTGTTCGGACGGATTAGCAGTAGTAGTAGTAGTGGTGGTGGTGGTGGTGGTAGCAATAGTTTTATGTTGAATATGCAAGAGACAATGAGATGTATGGAGGAGGGGGCAAGGGGCAAGATATTAAAGCTAGCTAATATGTATGAACTACCACCACCGCTCACGTAAAACGTGGATCTGTCCATTCCCAAACCCACTTTACAGGTTATGGCAGAGAGTACTTCTGACAGCGTATCTTTTACCCCACTTGCCTGTCCCAGTCACGAATGATACGTGAGAGCAACTGTCGAGAAAACTCTGTATGTCTACATTTGCAAATCTGCAACCGCAAAGGAAAATTTTATATGACAACCAGACGGGGCACCTCTGCTTTACGGAGTTACAGTGAAAGACTTTCTAAACGAAAACTTGGACGGATTGATTGACGAACGGACGAGATACAATTGAAAGGCCTCCACCATCCCTACATATCAAAGCCACGCATTTTTCAGTGGTTTGATTTTTATTCCATCAAGGTTTGTGATGTTGAGCATTTGAAGGAATGAATCTAATCAGAATGTGAAATACTGCACCGTTGGAGGATTTGCTACAAAATTTGCAAATTAGTGTTTAAAAGATGCAAACTCTGCTTAGAACAGCATGGAAACATCTTTGAGCATCTTTCGTAGGTTCACTCAACACGTATTTCTGTGTTGATAATAATTTCGTATTTTTCATTTGTTTTGTATTAGGGTCTATTGCACCACACACATTTTTGACGATTGATTTATCGTCCACCTGTAAATGTAGGGAAATATTGTGAAAATGTTGATTGAAATACACTCTTTCAAATTATGAAGCTAGCAGCAATGAAAGGTATAGTACAACTTCGAAAGGCAAGTCAGCAGCAGAAATGTTTATCTCTGTCAGGCCAATCCTGAGCAATTCCTTACCCCCGAATCACTACGACGGACGTGTACTGGCTGTATAGTTATGACCCCAACAGAAAGGAGCAAGCACACACTGGACTCATACGGATTCAGCACCTGACGAAATCTCAAAACGAAGAGTCGCTTGAAGCCGACCAGCCGGGAGTTTATTCTCTGCGACAGTGCCTGTCTCATTCTACACAGAACTTAGTCACACATCCCACTTCGTTTTGTGAGTTTTTATAGGCGTGATGAGCTTCCAGTTGTTCAATTGACTTGATGTTTCCATGTTACGCACAGTCCTAGCAGAATAAAGGGCTTTCAGTCCTAAAACCCCCCAGCTCCTTTGGTTCCGTATCATCCTGCCCCCTCTCTATCTCCTCCTGCCCCTACCTGATGATCTCTTGCTTCCCCCCCCCCCCCCCCCCGCCCCCTATCTCCTCTGACCACCTCCTCCTTCCATGTTACCCTTGTCATTTCCTTCAACGCAATAGGCGGGAAGGGGATCTCACTCTCACATTATTTCTTTCGAGACTGTAACTAATATGTGTTCCAAATCTGGGTGAAATCGTTCCAGGGGTCTAGGATGAACTTCCTATCCTAGGTTTTGATCAAAAATATTCCGTCTATATGTAACATATTTCACACCTCACCTGTCTCTCTAGCGAATTTCACCCTCTAGTTTTATTTTCACGCAGATCAAAATTTAATATTTATCTCCTGAACTATGAGCTGTACAATGGTATAATTTTGAAGGTACATCCAGTGACATACATACGTATGTGGCTACTGTCTGCAAAATGTGTTCCGAATGGAATTATTAGTAAAGAAAAAACAAATTATAACTTCTTCCATGATGTGGTAGTTTTTCACGTATATCTATATTCGATGCCATTTCTCATGAACTATGTGTCACAGAATAATTCAGCGTCAGGTATCGATACTGTCTGCGAGAGCAGTCTGTTGTGAAGAGAGAGAGTAGTAACCAAGCAATAAATTTAAACACCTTGTATAATGGTAGAGTTTGTCATGCATCTGAATGTTTATGACGTAACATCTCCTGAATTATGTGTCGTACGATGACATAATTTATTTGGTACATTTAGAATTTGAATACATATCGAAAACGTACCGTTTCCGTGCTACATCATTTTGAAAACATGTTTTCTAGATAGGTACACATCAGGGAAGTCACCGTTTGGGGTGCTTACGTGGGATCGGTTGCTGTCATTCGACGTCTATCCTAACTCTCTGACGCAGTTCGAACCTCATTCACGTGTCTGTGGGTGTTAGAGCAACATGGTTGAGTACACTTTTGCAGAACACACTGACACGATGCCTCTCACGGAGAAGCTCACGGCAATGGAAGAGCTGCTAGTCGCCTGCATCGAGATCGCTATTCACTACGTGCGACGTCATTGCAATGGACTGTTTCCTCTACTCGTAGCGTCGAATGAAGAGTTTGTTTTATGCAACTCCTGTAGAGACAGATGAAGATCTGGTGGCATGAGTTGTGGTCGCTGCGGGACACACTGCAGAGACACCAGGTGTGGCAGAGCGCGTGTTCCACATCAGCAAACGTAGGTACAATGTGTGCACAGAACTTGGTGATCGCCACATCGAACTTGACTTTTAGTGGATCAGAATACTAACCCTCCAAGAAAAAAAATGGTAAACAAATGGTTTGAGTCTTAGTGTTCGGGAAGGTGTCATCGCTGAGTGACTGTAGGATAATTCCAGATGACGTAGATAAAGTTTCTAGTTGGTACGATGAATAGCACCTAGCTGTAAACGTAAGAAAAATTTAAGTTAATGGGATGAATAAGGAAAAAACCGGCCATTTTTAAATACAGTGTTAGCAGTGTGCTACTTGTCATACTCTATTCGATTAAAAACCTAGTCGTAATGGTGCAAAGTGATACACAACGCAACAAGCAGGTCGAATCAAAGAAAGACATTGAAAAGAATCCGGAAGCGAGCTGCTAGATTTTTATCGGTAGCTACGATACATATACTCAAATAGGAACGCCTTGAGGGAAGAGGTCGTCTTTTTCGAGCAATACTTTCGAGAAAATATAGGGAATTGGTATTTGAAACTGACTGTAATATGACCCCATTGGCGTCATCGTATATTTCACGTAAGGACCGCGAAAATAAGAGCATTGAGAGCCCGTACGTGGGGACGTAGGTAGTCGTCCGTCTCTCGCTCCATTTGCGAGTGGAACAGACAGGGAAATGGCTAGTGGGTAGTGCTACCATTCAGCACCTCGTGTCCAACTGTACGGTGGCTTCTGGAGTATATACCTAGATACTGATCGAGACTTCCTAAATTAATGTCTCTGTCAAGTCATCCATCTCTGGGAGAGTGATTAACATCGTCTGCAAGCTTCAGGATCGGTTTTTCTTTTGTTTTTGTTCTTTTTAAATTTTTTTAAGGTGATAGAAAAAATTTTACTATTACCCTTGTCATATAAAATTGTTGGGAAAATTTCGAGAATCTGTGCAGAAAATAGCATGACCCTCCATTGTGCGAGTATCTCACGACGGTATCCAGTGAATAACATCACCAACATTAGGGGGTGTAGGTACTATATGGAGACTAATTTTATCTGGCTCTATACTAGAATGGAAGAGAGCATGAAAATGATAATATTGGCAATAACTACCTTCTGCTGTGAACTGTATGGTGGCTGTCAGAGTGTGTATATAGATGTATTGTGTTTCATGCCTGTATAACCTACACTGATGAGCTGGAACACTATGACCACCAGTTTACCAGATTGTTGGGTCACGTTTCTAATAGAATACATCAGCGATTCTGCATTTCATGGAGTCGACATGTCCTTGGTAGATTTCTGGAGGTATGTGTTTCCTGATTACTATGCACAGGCTGAGCTGTTCCCGTAGTTTACAGGACGGTGGACTGCGAGTGTGCTGGTGGAGGTGTGATCACAGGAGTTGGGTTGGGTTCTTTGGGGAAGGAGACCAGACAGGGAGGTCATCGGTCTGATCGGTTTAAGGAAGGACGGGGAAGTTAGTCACCCGTGCCCTTTCAAAGGAACCATCCCGGCATTTGCCTGGAGCGATTTAGGATCGCAGAAGTGTTGCATGGGTTTCACAATAGGCGAATATTTTGGCCAAGGAATTAGTTTAGTTCACTATCACTCCTCAAACCACTGTATCATCATTCTGATCTTGCGACATGGCGTGTTATCCTGCTGGAAGATGCTTTCGCTGTCAGAGAAGACATCAAGAACGAAGGAATACGGTTGAATACTGTTGGTCCGCAATATCTTCACGTACTCCACGACTGTCATGCGGTCGTCTGTTACCCCATAGGTTCCATGAGACCTCATGTAAATGTCTACCATATCACAATATGGCAATGTTACAGTGTGCGTTTCAAGCAGCCGTTCCCCTGAATGACACCGTGTCTGGACACCACTGTCCACCTGGTCAACAAAAGTGATTAATCCGACCAGGTACATATCTCCATTGATCAGTGGTATAGTCACAGAGACCCCATGTCCACTGCAAACATGACTGACGTTCTGAGCGAGATGGCACTGCGATTAAGACACTGGACATGCAATCAGCAGGATCACAATCAAACAGATTCATGTTGCCTCTCATTTCCCTGAATCGCTTTAGGCAAATGCTGCATGGTTTCTTTGAAAGGGAACGTCTGATTTCCTTCCCCATCTTCGAAGCATTCGCAGCTGAAGCTCTGTCTCTAATGATTTAAATTTCATGATACTTTAAACGTTAATATTCCTACCTTCGTAACTGATGATGTAGTTGTGTCAACATTGGAAAACTTGTTGCAGTTCTAGCGATATGTTGACACTTTGACATGTTGGATATTCTGCTGCATATCAGCGTTGTACTTGCACTATATTGCCACAACTGACACGTTATAACCACAAGCTACCTCAGATTGCTCTTCAAGATTTTCTTCTTTTTTCACAGGAGCTCAGTCCGTCAGCTCACCTGATGATGGCGACATGTTTGATCGCCGAAATATTGTGCCCGTTGGACACTATAGACCGGCAGTACACCCGTGGATATTTTGATTATCAAATACGCCGGGAGAAACTCAAGAATCACTTCTTTTTTATTTTATTTTTTTAATTTTTTCCCAACCCTGTAATGAAAGGGAAGGCCGATGGCCGATGCGAGAGTTAGACCCTTTGAGGCTATTGTTCTTAATTTGTTATGATTTGACACCGTTTATTATGGGATGTGCGATAGGACTTTGGGATGGTGGGGGTGAGGAGGGGGGGAAGGGGAGGAACAGCATTTCACGACTCCAAATTACGAGAAAACCACTGAAATCTGGCCAGAGCTGTTGCTATGAAAACCTTTAGTGTTATGCAAGATCTGACTACTGCTGTTGTAGCTCTGGCGATAATACATGTCCTTACCGTTAAATTCTTCCAGCTCTTGAGGGCTCAGCAGGACACTGGACCTACTGAACACCTCAGAGTGTATCATCAAACAACTAGCTCGTCGAGTATCTATAGATACGTTCTTCCCCCTACATCGTTTGTTGCACGTGTTGCGTCTGGGGCCACTCCCATTAGCAGCAGGGATGTCTAAGGGCTCTGTCAGTGGGAGCGGACTGCTGACGTAACTCCTGGAACAGGCGATGGAGGGGGAAGAGCATAGCTATAAATACTCCACCTGTCGCACTTGACGAGCTGTCCCAGGTGGCGCCCCATGCTGACAACGAGCCACATTGTCTAAATATTGTGCAAGAACGACATTGATCTCTGGCAAAGTAAACAACAGCTTAAGATGTCATCGGAAAATGTAGTGGTTGTATGCTGCAGAAACCCATGTTTAGCAATGTGTCTCAGATTCACCATAGACTGCCATCTATCCTGGGAGCTTCTAATTTCCATGTGTAAGTAGGCTGTTTAGGTTTTTTATATTGGTAACGCCACGTAGCGCTCTGTATGAAAATCACTGGCTGTGCTGTGTGCAGCCTGTGGCTGGTTGGCATTGCTGTAACACTCGCCATTGTAGTGTTGGGCAGCTGGATGTCAACAGCGCGTAGCGTTGCGCAGTTTGAGGTCAGCCGCCAGCAGTGGTGGATGTGGGAAGAGAGATGGCTGAGTTTTGAAATTTGTAAGAATGGATGTCATGAACTGCTATATATATTATGACTATTAAGGTAAATACATTGTTTGTTCTCTATTAAAATCTTTCATTTGCGAACTATGCCTATCAGTAGTTAGTGCCTTCCGTAGTTTGAATCTTTTATTTAGCTGGCAGTAGTAGCGCTCGCTGTATTGCATCAGTTCGAGTAACGAAGATTTTTGGTGAGATAAGTGATTTGTGAAAGGTATAGGTTAATGTTAGTCAGGGCCATTTTTTTGTAGAGATTTTTGAAAGTCAGATTGCGTTGCGCTAAAGAAAAATATTGTGTGTCAGTTTAAGCACAGTCATGTAGAATTTTTCTAAGGGGACGTTTCACATGAAATGCGTTAGCGGTACACGTCAAACGTCTTGATGCCTACTTGAACTTTCATCGTCCTTCAACTTTCCATAGATGCTCACGACATCGACAGGCCAACAGTCAAGTAGGTTTGCCGTGTCCTTGACTTTCGCTCCCAGGCATCGCACTTTACCGGTCTCCTATTCGCCAACGTCGCTTATTTCAGTGGAGACCCCCAACTGCGGCTCATATCGTCGATAGAATGACTCCCCCTTCGTTCACTGCTCCACATACATACTTTGCTTACTGCATCATGTACCCACGGCGCCACCACACTTCATTCAGTCTCAGGGTGGGGAGTACTCATAACGTTATGGCTAATCAGCATTCTTAGACTATTACAAATGAAGCGGATCAGATGGTACCTTTAATAAGAAACAGTAATATCTCTTGCATTCTCAGTATTTACGTACGCCAAGAGGAGATATGCAACATTAAAACACTTGTATTTCCATTTCGTGCTTTTGCAGGGCGATTGGGATTTTCTGCGCGTACTGCTGCCCTACTACATCGTCTTCCAGTTCCTACAGCTACCATCACCGATCGTATACATCGTAAAATGGACGAAAGAAGACATGGAAGACTTGAAGAAAATGACTGTTTATCGCGCGGTAGCCTCCGTATGTAAGTCTACAGGCATCTAGTGTCCAAATTCCTATAAAGGGTAGGATGTTAATATCACCCCTGAGGAAAAGTGAAAATACACCCTTTAGAAATCATTCGGATTTCGTGTAACACAGCCATTCTTTTATGTAACGTAGACTGAAGCGGCGAGAGTGAAAATTTGTACTGAGGCCAGGAATCGGGCCTATGTTTCCTGCTTAATAGGCAGGTACGTTAGCCACTAAGCCACCCTGCCACAGATTACACTGGCGTGCCTCTCTGTTCGGTGCAAAGTTTCACTCTCATCCGAACCTACTTTAAATATCCTCTCACGCACGAACAGAGACCAGCAAAGTCTATGAAACGATGTCATTAAATTTATAACACAGCCTATATCCTTGATAATTCAGTTCACCTGGGAATAGTGTCCACAACTTTCTTTTGGAATACCACATGCATATGAATCAAGTTACCTATAATTTGATGACACAGAGCCACCAAACTGTAGGGATGTTGACTGCTAGGTTTTACACATTGTTCCTAACAGCCCCACACATTTTTTAGTGTCCTGTTAAGATAGCGTGATTTAATGGACCAGTCTAGGTGAGGTAGTGCGTCGGAGGTCCCTCAGCCCTACATGTGCAGCTGTTTCCCAACATCACAGCGCACTTTCTGAGCAGGAGGAAGAGGAACAAGCAGAAACTGCTAACGCACCGTATTTATATGTCAATGCAGTCCCATTGCAAATGACTTGGTTCAATGTTTTACATTTCTCGACAACATAGATCACAAACAAAACAATTTTAGCTATCATTTAATTATTTTTGGGGCGATGACGACACAGTTTTTATCCAGTACAAACTGTCAACAGGCTGACAGATGCAGACTATTTCACAGTTTTCCCTGTCGTTGCATCTGCCAATCTCGTCTATCAATCCTAAATGGTAAGTATAACAGTTTGATCAGTGATGCTCAAGATTCGGAAGAACGTGCTTCGTAAGTAACTTGTTTCGGGAATGAATTACATTTCGTTAAGATCCTTTCTTCGAATGCCACTCAGGCATCGGCTTTTCTTATAATACTGTTAGTCTTTTTCGCGATCCATCAGTCTTCTGCAGGTCTTACTGCAGTTCGCAGCAGCCATTTGATGTTGCCACCTTCTTTCAAGCAACCACATTAGCTGCGCAAAACACACGGAATTACCGACATCTTCCACTACATTATATACATATTTTAAACGGATCGGTCTTATTGCAATTCCTTGGGACACTCCTGAAATACCCTCTACATCGGTCGATATTGTTCCGTTAAGATCGACATGCTGAGATCTATATACAAGTATTTCTTGAATTCAGTGACAAATCTGGTACGACATACCGTTAATCTCTTTACTTTTTAACCAAACGGCAGTTCGGCAGTTTGTCAAATAGCTTCCTGAAGTCAAGGAACAAAGCATCCATCTGCGGGCCAGTGTCTACAGTGCAGCGGATCTCATGGAGAAACAGAGCGAGCTGAGTTTCGCAAGATCTCCTTTGTTTGCGAACTCCTTGTTAATTTTTGTAGAGGACACTTATATTCTCCAAAACGTCATAATTTTACAACAGATTGAGGTAAGGGATGTAGCCCTGTAGTTCTGTAGTTAGCTGCATCTATACTAGAAGACTTCTTCAACGTTTAAGTGAAGTGCCAACTTTTCCCCGAAAAGTCAGATACTCTTCCTAGCGCCAGCAACTTACGAGAAACTGCTGCTCGAAGGGTAGCTGGTTCTTTCCCTTAACTTCTCTAACAGGTTTCTCATCCGGTCCTGATGCCTTTCCATTCTGAGCAAATGTAGTTGGTTCCGCGATATTTGACCTTGCCATCGGCCATTTCGAATTTCGTGCGATGATCGAAAGGAGAGGTCAAACTGTTTCGGAACCCATATCAATACTTCAGCTTTGCCTCTGTCATCTTCCTTTTCGGTTCCAGTATGGTCCCTGAATGATGGAATACGTCATTTCGATTCGCTCATTGATTTTTACCTACGATCAAACATTCTTAGTGTTATTAGTCAGACTTTAAAATATCACTGAACGCTTCTCTCTTTGCTCTCTTACCATCATTTTCGCTTCACTGAGCTTTTGTTTGTGAGGTACGTTTTGGATGGTATTAAATCTGTGATGAAGCTTTCTTTGTTTACACAGCATTTTGCAAAACGGCGCCGGCCTTGGTGACCGAGCGGTTCTAGGCGCTACAGTCTGGGACCGCGCGACCGCTACGGTCGCAGGTTCAAATCCTGCCTCATAGCAACAAACTAATCAGAACTTATAGAATCAGGTAACGTAGAGGAAGCTATCAGAGATAGTAAGGCTTAAAAAGGAACTATGGTTGCGGGTAAAACAAGGAATGCTAAGGAAGACAGAAATATTTTTGCTTAGCAAGAGTCACAGGGTATAGTTCAAAGTATTTCTGACTATTCAGCATCAATTACCCAGAATTGAGGACGAAGATGTGGAGAGCAAGTGGAAAAAGATTCAAAAGTATTGTTCAGTACAACAGGCAAATGTGTTCCGAGGAAAGTATTAGGGGAAGGGAAAAACCCACTGTAGTTTGACAGCCCTCATAGAAAACTGCTGCATAAAAAAGATAACTTTATTACAGATTTAAGAGAAATCAAAACCTGGCTGACGAACAGAAAATGATGGAAGTGAAAACGAGAGAATGGAAAGCGATGAGAGAATCGTTCAATGACTTCGGGGAAAAAAAAGGATCTGTCAACCGAACGGACTAAAAATGCTAAGAGATTTCTATCGTAAGCGATTCGAAATCACTCAGTGACCATACCGGCACCAAAAAGAAGATAACGTTGAAATGGCACATACTGAGATAACTGATCGCGGAACAGAAAAGCAATCACAGACGCTTGTTAGTGGAACGTCATCAGGACAAGATGAGATACCTACAAGACACTACAAGGATTATACCAAAAACTAACTCCCCCCTTGCAGCCGTTTATCGTAGAGCAGTGGACTAGCGAAGGGTACCTAACAAATGGTAAAAAGTGTAGTAATTCTCGTTTTCAAGATGGGTACTACGACAGTTGCATATAATTGCTGTCCTGTATCGTTAACGTCAGTCTGTTATAGAATTATGGAACACGTCCTGTCCTCAATAATTAGAACGCTTTAGGAGAACGAAAGTCTCCTCTGTAAATATCAACACCGATTCCTCAGACCAGAGACTTTGCGAAACTCAGCTCTTTGTCTTCCTCAATTAGATCCACAGCGCTGTAGACGATGGAGCTCAAGTTAATGCAATATTCCTTAAATACACGAAGACATTTGACACCGTCCAACACTGCAGTTTAGTGAAAAAAACACGCGTTTAAAGAACATCGGACCAGATTTCCGATTGGATTCAAGCCTTCCTTGCAGACAGAACTCAATAATTCGCTCTTAACGAAAAAAAAAAGTAAAAGAAAAAATAGACATATTCAAAGGTAATTTCCAGGGTACCCCAAGGAAGTGTCAGGACAGTTACGTTTTACATTCTGTATATCAATGATCTAGCACCAAGCGTTAGGACTGTTCGCAGATAATCCTGTTATCTAAAAAAAAGCAGCAACGCCGGCCGACAGTTTGGGTTAACGGAATGACTGATAAAGGGTGATGTATGGTATAGGCTCTGGCAGTTGGTCTTCAGAGTAAATTAATGAAACATACTGCGCATCCATACAAAATGAAATCCACTACTGCAGATTTACGCTATTGCTGACAAATTGCTGGAAACAGTAACAGTAACAGAATACCCAGAGATAACTAAGCAGAGGACTTTATGTAGAGAGACTACATAAAAAAGTAGGAAAAGCAGATGCCAGACAGATTCGTAGGAAGAATCTTAACCCTTTCAGACCCGACTTTTTTCTGGAGGAAGGATTTTTTTTTTAAAAATACTGTAATGGACTTGGATGATTTTTTAATGATTTTAGAAGCAACATTCATAAAAAGATATGTTACCATTTTCAAAAAAAAAAAAAAAAAATTGTACACGTTTGTGTACACGGGGTCTCAATCAACACTGAAATCATAGCAGACAAAAATAATTTATTTAAACACTAAACATAAATTTGCAATCATTTACACACAAAATACTTGCAAAATTCACCAATGTTTTAATTAAAAATGAAATGAGTCATGAATTATGTTCATTATGTGGTTCTAATTGACATGAAATGAACGGAAAGAGTTTTATTCCTTTGACAAACAAAAATGTACGTTACATTTTTCACATTTTATTTGTGAACGTTCCTTTCATCCCGGAAATTTGCACCTGGAAGGCAGTGCACCACTTTCATGAAGAGGCAAGTGTTGTGGCTCTGAGCACTATGCGGCTTAACTTCTGAGGTCATCAGTCGCCTAGAACTTAGAACTAATTAAACCTAACTAACCTAAGGACATCACACACATCCATGCCCGAGGCAGAATTCGAACCTGCGATCGCAGCGGTCGCTCGGCTCCAGGCAGTAGCGCCTAGAACCGCACGGCCACTCCGGCCGGCGGCAAATGTTGTGTTCCATCATACTGAATCTCTTCAGGCGGCCTAGTTTCTCCTCGTCGTCTTTGAACAGATGTATCTGGAGGTGTGGCAGATGGTCGGCCTCGTTTTCTGTTCGAGTTCAATTGTGTGTGAAATCTTATGGGACTTAACTGCTAAGGTCATCAGTCCCTAAGCTTACACGCTACTTAACCTAAATCATCCTAAGACAAACACACACACACACATGCCCGAGGGAGGACTCGAACCTCCACCAGGAACAGCCGCACAGTCCATGACTGCTGCGCCCTAGACCGCTCGGCTAATCGCGCGCGGCGCTTTCTATTCGAGGTATCCATCCCATTTAACATTAGAACATCAGCCAGCTTCGTACGGAAGTGTAGGAGATCGATTACTATTTTTTTTTGTTGGTAGACCAACTGCACTGGCATTTTTCCTGTATTCGAGCCAGCTCTGTACCACAGCCAAAATCTACAGCTGTGAGTGTCCATTTCTTTGACTTTATAAAAATTCTGTAGTATGACGTCAATTGATCAAAAACATCAACTCCGCCCATGCCATGTTTGTAGCATTTTACAATCTCTGGTCGATCGATAGTACCATATTTACTTTCTTTTTTGTCCCAGCGCTCAACTTGTCCATTTCTCTTTTTTCAATAAAATTAGAGCCTAGAACAATTTTTTTTGTCAACCCATTTTACCAGTGTTATGTCATCTGCACTACAAATTTCTTCTGAAAATCCTCTTTCCTTCTCCACTGCCTCCTTATCTGGTATTAGATGGGGATTTGCGAAACGATTAACTCTGACAGTTCCAGCAGCACAAATTTTTTCTTGTTTCAACGCTAGGAAAAGCTCGTATGAAGAAAATAAATTGTCAAAATATATCTTATGCCACATTTGGTATTTTGTTCTCTGGGCTAATTGTAAAACTACTGTTGGATCTTGGCGGAATTCCTTCAACAAAGATGTCTGAAATTCAGTCGATGCTCCCTCATAAAGAATAAAATCATAGATTTGTCCACTCTTACCACATAACATGTACATTTTGATACCCCACGGAGAAGGCTTTCCCTTCGCATACTGTTTTACTGACAGCTTCCCTGTGAATGGGATCATTGCCTCATCAACAGCAAGATCTTTCTCCACAAATAACTCCAGACATCTGTTCCGGATGGATGTATATATAGGCCGAACTTCATAGAACTTGTCTTTATTGTCTGCTGGTATAGCCATGTTGTTAACAAGATGTAAATTTGTTCTGAGTTGGAAGAATCTATTTCTGGGCATACTGTCCGAGAATAATTGCATTTTCTATGTTGTGTCCCAATACATTCGGACTCTAGGAAATTTTATAGTTCCCATAATTATATGAAGCCCAAACAAGATTTGGAGTTCCGATGCTGTAGTTTGTTTGAAATTGCTAATTGTTCCACTCTGAAAGGCATATAGGTTTGTCATATCAGCAATAGTACTGAACAGATCGTTGGTGATGTACTTTCTGAAATAAGTTGAAGGACAAAGTATTTCCTCTTCTTCAATACATTGTTCCCATTCGTAATATGAATCCAGTATAGAGAGAGAGCCATGACGCCACTTGATGTCCTTTCTTTCTGACAAAATGTATTTTACAACACTGAGCTCATTGTTGGCAAGTGGATTACTGTCTTGAATATCACTATCGTTGTTATCATTGTCACTGCACGCACCACTTACATTATTTGCTGTTAACTCATCATTGGTTTCTCCCCTGCTTAGTTTGTCAGGCCCACTCTCACTTCCTTCTCTCTTGAAGAACAGTAGGAATCTACATCACGAGCTGTTCTTCATCTGCTGATAAATCGAAATCTGACACTTCTCCATTCAGCAGCATCTCTAAATGGCATCTGCATCTCGCTCAGTGTTGAAATACTGTTTCTTCGACATGATGAACAGAGCTGAAATATTCACAGATAATAATATTAGTAGTGGTATTTCCCTGAAATAATAATTTACAGTAGACCTAATGACATTGTCATCAACTGGAGCTTCAATGCTATGCCTATTTTCCTTAATTGTTGCTCATAACAATACCTAATAATACAACATACTTCATATGTATTGAATAAATCCCAGTCAAATCTCATACAATCGTCAGGATAAAAAGAAAGTGTTCGAACAAGCATTTCATGTGAAGGAAAGACAAGATACTCAATGTTATGTAAAACATTGTTCTTGAGATCTCATGGCTACAATTGTGCACACAGAAAAACATCGCTTCTTTTTGTTGACTAAAACAAATGATTTTGAAACATTGATTGTTGTAATAAATAAATCGAACATTCTACAATGTTCATGCAAAACAACAATACTGGTACCCAACTATACTGTGGGTTATAGCTTACCAAAGACTACCAGGTACTTTCAAGGTCACAAACTGCTCTGCATTGCTAGATTACTCTGTTGATATGTTTATAGCGCTGCACAACAGATGGCAGCACTTGTGCACAGTGAAAAGAATGAACATTCACAAATGTGTACATCAGCTCCCAATTGAGGAAAAATATTTGTATCACAGTTAAGACGCCGTAAAGATTAATTTACACAATGGTAACCGCAGGGTTTAAAAGGGTTAAGGAAATGTAACTTCTCTACGAAAGAAATCGCTTACAAGCCGCTTGTTTCACGGATTCTTGAGTATTTGAAATCAACCTGGGATCCTTACCAGGTAGGATGGATGGGAGAGATAGAGAAGATCCAACGAATGGCGGCGCGTTTCATCATGGGATCGTTCGTTCGGCGCGAGAGCGCTACAGAGATGTTCAACGAACTCCAAAGGCACACGTTACAATAGAAGCCTTATGCGTCATGGAGAGGTACACAACAGATATTTCGAGGGAGCACTTTCGGGAAGAGGCGGACTCCATGTTCTTCCTCCCACATACATATCGCGAATTAAGTATGACGAGAAAAATGCAGAAATTAGAGCTAACACGGTACCTTACCGACAATCATTCTGCCCACGCACCATTCGGGACGGGATTAGGGAAGGAAGAATCTGTTGTGGTACCAGAAATACCCTTCGTGTTTCACCACAGTTGGCTTGAGAAGTATTAATGTGGATGTAGATTCTGGCGGGTGCTAGGGTGTAACGTAATCATGTCATGTACTGAAGTTCGTAGGTCGGCTTTTAGTTGTTGTAAGAACACAGAACGTAACGTATAACCTTGCTACTACTTCAGAACATTACGCCAACTTTCTGTTGACCTGTATCGTGAGATACATCTCATATCGCGAGAAGATTTTCAGAGTTCTACAGACTATTGTTGTACACTTAGGTCTCTGTGTATGATTGTTGGAGGGGGATTAACCATGCTTTTGTGTGTGTGTGTGTGTGTGTGTGTGTGTGTGTGTGTGTGTGTGTGTGTGTGTGTGTGTGTGTTATCACTGTTCCGTCCCGAGCCAGATCTTTTAAAGCACTGAAGAGTATGCTGTTGCAAAGTGTTGTGTTTCGATTTATTACTTTACGCCTTCCATTATAGCCTTTTACTCGTAATAATGTACTTGCAGCGTTAACTGACGATGTAAACCGGTGCTGTGCTTCACCGTGTGTGTAGAACCTCAGGTATTTGTAGGGTAGTCGTTTCCATTTCTTAAGCGTTCTGCGAAAGTTGAGTATAGTATGCAGCCATTCTTCAGATCCTCCAAGTGTGCTGCGCACCTCGTTCGCATGTTTCTGTTCGTTTGTCCTATAAATCGGAACTGGCAGGAATTGTATGTGAGTTGGGGATATTGCTGAATCACTGGATTTATCTGGAGTTCTTTTCTCTAATCTCAGTTTTTCTTGAACTGTGCTGTTTATTCTGAGTGCTAGTGGGATTCCCTGCTTCTTCACTATATTTCAAATTCTGTGGACTATTCTATTGTTGAATTTTAATTTAGCAAATGTGTGGAACTGGCATGTTTATGGGCTGTTGGGTGGCTGGATGTGCTATGGACAACAGAACTTGTGGATGTAGGATTAAATGTAGATGAAAATTCATGCTGGTTCTCGTTTCTTGTTTTTGTGAGGTACATGATATTTAGCTTTATGTTTTCCTCAGTTTCAGTTGTGATATGCATTTGTGGACCCACTTTGTTGATATTATTGTGTAGCACTTCCATCTCTCAGAGGGGACTGATACAGGACGCAGAATAGAAAACACACACACGAACCCACTGTTACTCCCCCATCACACATAGATACCTGAGCAAGTAACTTAAGTCGTGACAATTCATGCCACAGCCCTGCAAATCTCGTGTTATTTGATGCAACAAGATGGCGCAATGTTTTCAAATACTGCCAAGATGGAATGTTATCTTGTTCTGCGTTTTTCGAGCAACTAAAAACTGGCGACCTAACGTGGGTAAACGACATGATCACGTTACACTCTAGCGTCTACCAAAATTGATTTGACAACACTACCCCAAGTTCGAACACTGTAACAATGCCATTTGTAAGTTCATATTTTCATATTTGCTAATAAAACAGCTGCTTACACATAGCAAACAGAAACTTCCATGCCGAACAGAAGGCAACAATCATAGAAATCAGGCAAAGATCCTAAGGTAAAAGTAGCATAAAACTCTTCACATAATAATGTACCTGGAAGCAAACTACACGCGTAATAACGTTTTCTGTAATGTTTTGTAATGATGCTACTAGAATAAAGGAACTAGTATATGTTTCAGAATAAAGGAATCAACTGATAATGAGGTATTTCGCTCGAATCAATTTTATAAAGAAAATAACAATGTTCTGTTTGAAGGCGAGCCTACAATCCCGTATTGTTTTCGCAGTTCACTTCGCATGTGTCGCTCAGAAACTGGAGGAGATGTACCTGCATTCAGGGGCAGCAACAATTCGTATCAGGTTTGACACAAGATTGTCAGTAACACTTGCCTCCAGTGCATTTAGGTTTCGATCTTATTACGGCCACTGTTCTCACGCTGTGTTATGTGGCTGTGAGAGGAACGTCATTTCTTGTAGACTCTCTGGACAGTCGGTGTTGATATTTCGACCAAGTGCATAATTTTATTCAAGGCGTAGTCACAGGCAGATCCAAACAACGATACCTCCTTTCCACCATTATGTTACATTTCTACAATGACCTGTGTTTTTACGGTAATTCCATATGGGTGACATATATTCACATCACTTCACTCCCATGACTTCCTTCAGCAGTAGATTGTTACATGACAGTCAGTTATGTTCTAAACCACGTACAGCGTTCCACAGCTAGAATAGTACTCTTATAAGGTGAGGAGACTAATATTTTTTTACATTGTGTTGCATATCAAGGTGTGACTCCAAGCGAACGTCATGATACCTTCAGGCTGCATTCAATATCAGAATTCTGAGAAGGACCATTGCCGTAGTTGGAAACCAAATACTTCTTCAGCCAGTGCTACTCAGGTAGAAGTCCCAGCCAGCAGTATAGTTTCTATGAATACATGCCCCGTGACCTAGTTTCCAAATTTAGCACAGGCTTTCCAGGAGGCGTCGACGACCTATCATCTGTGCAAGAACGGATGTGAAACAGAAATGGCCTAGCCATAGTCAAAGAGTTGAAAGCATAATGATTCTCTTTCTCTACAGAGGATCAGTCTATGCTTTTATAACACTCCCTGACAGATGTAACTGAACTCATGTTCAGAAACTGAAGGAGAACTTTTTGCTTTCGCGGCTGCTTTTTGTTCAATTCATCCACACACACCCACTTCGTGACTGGATTTACAGCTGCAACTCGTAATAATTGTGCACCTGTGTTCTAGGGGTATCCCCGCTTCGAATGCAAGGCGAGAAGGTGACTCCTATTCCCGCCTCTTATACAGAGGGTGGAAGATACGGAACCACCTCTTTACATTCAAATTCATACGTTGACTCAGCCACGGATTGTTGACGGTCGATTGCAAGTTCTCCTAATCAACAGGTGCAGGCCTATACCTTTCTTGCCTCGAATGGGAACAGAATTAGTTCCGGGCTTAGACTTGCGGTGCTGCGACAAGTTATTTATGATTCAGGTGCACAAGCAATATTTTTGCAAGGAAGCGTTATTTGAAAAACTTTCTACTCCCGGTTTTTCTACTTCGTTGCTCCTAAACTGTCTACTGGTACTGCACTATTTTACAGAGAGGAAATATCACAGAATGATTTCCAAGTTCTTAATAACGGTCGAGCAATAGGCTGCACTTTTTGTGACCTTACTTTAATTATTTTCTATGCCCCTTCATGATCTGGTCGTTCCATAGATCGTGAACATTTTTATAAATAGGATATAGATTATTTATTTCGTAAAACTCCGCAGAAGTTTCTGTTAGGCGGAGATATTAATTATATGTTACGTCCTGTGGACACAGACGCTTAAATTTGACTTCAGTAATGAAGTAGACAATAAAGTGTGTTCTTCGAATATACGAGATGCGTGCATCTGTCATATCCCACTCTCGTCATGTACACGCATTTTACACCTATTTCCAGCAGCCGACTCGATCGCTATTTTCTTTCTGACTCTCGATGTGTATAGCTTTTAGAGACAGGCTTCAGACCCTATTGTTTCACTGCTCACTGTGGCGGAGGTGTAACTTCAAACCATGTGCCGCAACCAGTAAAACTGTATCGCCTCCCCTGGATGCCGAACACATCCCTTTTTAAAGGATCTTTCCGTCGACATTACCCTTCGAGAGGTTTGGGCGCATTCCCAGAACCCTTATCCTTATAAGGAATGGTGATCAAGGCATACCAAATTTTTGCTCCGGTAAACGTTAATGCGTTTCTGCGCTGAGACTGCAAGGAATCTCCGTCGGACACCGGAATTTTGCATCGACTTTATGACGGTTCCAGAGGAGCTCCCTTACAGATTATGAATGTCCACCCTGTTAACGCGAAACTTCTAGGGGCATCCGAAAGGTGTAAACCAATGTGCAACAAATGCCTTTGGTATTGTTTGAGCTGCTGCATCTGTCAATGGTATAGCCTCTGCCCGTCTTGTGCATCATCCTCTGCCAAGTGCAAGTATTTATAACCCTCTGAGGGTGGAAGTGGACGGACTATTTCAAGGTGATCGTGATCAAATGTTGCTGGAGAACCTGCAAAATTTCCGACCTCTGCCAGTATTTTAAGGTAGGACGACATGTTCATGCACTGGAGACACGAGCTACTCAACTTACTGGAATCTTTTGTGGTCTATGGTCACCCAAATCATTAAAGGCATGAGAGACTCCAATTCCTGTCATCCATTTTAATCGATGGCCAAACAAGCCGCTCGGTTAGCAACTTGATAGTGGTGTTGGTCTCTGGGTGTGCTAAGCTGTGGACAATGTCAAAAGGCACTTTGCGGAATCGCTTCGTAATGTGCCGCCCTCCTAGTAAGTCTTGCAACTCTTGATCCATCTCTTGTGCTGTAGCGAGCTTATCGTAATTTAAGATGCTGACTGCGCTGCATACTCGCGAAAAATAGACGGCGACTATGTTCTCTGCACCTATAATACCGGGTGATCAAAAAGTCAGTATAAATTTGAAAACTTAATAAACCACGGAATAATGTAGATAGAGGGGTAAAAATTGACACACATGCTTGGAATGATATGGGGTTTTATTAGAACCAGGCGCTCCACCCCATATTGCTAGACGCGTGAAAGATCTCTTGCGCGCGTCGTTTTGATGATGATCGTTTGCTCAGCCTCCACTTTCGTCATGCTTCGCCTCCCAGGTCCCCAGACCTCAGTCCGTGCGATTATTGGCTTTGGGGTTACCTGAATTCGCAAGTGTATCGCGATCGACCGACATCTCTAGGGCTTCTGAAAGACAACATCCGACGCCAATGCCTCACCATAACTCCGGACATGCTTTAAAGTGCTGTTCACAACATTATTTCTCGAGTACAGCTATTGTTGAGGAATGATGGTGGACGTACTGAGCATTTCCTATAAAGAACATAATCTTTGCTTTGTCTTACTTTGTTATGCTAATTATTCCTATTCTGAGCAGATGAGGCGCCTTCTGTTGGACATTTTCTGAACTTTTGTATTTCTTTTTTTTGTTATAATAAAACCCACATGTCATTCCAAGCATGTATGTCAATTTATACCTCTCTATCTACATTATTCCGTGACTTATCCAGTTTTCAAATTTAAACTGACTTTTTGATCATCCGGTATATCGTAAGTCGGTAGTGAACTGGTTGACGAACTGTATGCCTCGGAACTGCCGTGGCGAACATTCGTTGCTCATTTTGTGGAAATTTGACACAGTAGGTTTATGATCCGTGAAAATTGGCACTGGTTGGGCTTCAATGTAGCGGCGAAAATGTCTCACACTCTCAACACATCGCAATTAATTCCCTATCGTAAGCACTCCATATTGTCTGTCTGTGCTCTAACTTCGTTGAAAACAAAAAAAATCAAAGGCCGCCAATATCCATTCATTTCTTGGTACACAGCTTCTCCAGTCGCGCCTGGCTGCAGTCTACCACAATATTCAATGGAGCACCTGGGACAGGGTGGGCAAACAACACTGTCTCTCCAAGTCCGACATGTAACTGGTTGAAAGCGTTACTTATTTCTGGCGTCCAATGTAATATTATCTTACCCTTGGCTTTCTTCCCCCCCCCCCCTCCCCCCCCCCCCAAGTGCGTCCGTTAGAGGTTGTTAGGGGTAGCTGTTGCCGGAAATTGCAATGCCTAAAAATCGTGTAAGTTGCTTATGGTCTGTAGGCTTTGGTACATTACGCAATGTTGCAATCTTTTGACGCATAGATCGTATCGCATCGGCCGAGACTTTATGGCTGGCCGGAGTGGCCGTGCGGTTCTAGGCGTTAGTCTGGAACCGAGCGACCGCTACGGTCGCAGGTTCGAATCCTGCCTCGGGCATGGATGTGTGTGATGTCCTTAGGTTAGTTAGGTTTAATTAGTTCTAAGTTCTAGGCGACTGATGACCTCAGAAGTTAAGTCGCATAGTGCTCAGAGCCATTTGGACCGAGACTTTATGACGTGGGAAAGTTACCACTTGCCTTCATTCAGTACCACCCCATAGCTACACTTCCTCTGCTGCACTTCGTGGATATATTTGTAATCAACTCGTGCATTAGCTGAATGTGTTAATATGACGTCTAAACACGCGATCCATAATGGCAAGCCTTGTCACAGTTCGTCAATGAATCTCTGCCAGGTTTGTGCTGTGTTTTTAAGGCCAAGTGGAATAAACAAAAACTTATGCAGGCTGAAAGGTATAGTAACTGTTGTGTTTCCAACATCGGTACGTGCCACTGGGTTCTGGTTATAAGCTGTCCGGCACTCCAACACCGAGAAAAGTTTTGCACCCGCCAGAGACTAGGTACATTCTTGGATTTTGGGTATCAGGTACTTACTTGGCACTGTTCTAGATTTCGGCGAACGGTAATCGACACAGGGGCGCCATGCCATGTGACGTCCGTTTTGCGCACTAGGTGTAGCGAGGATGACCATGAGCTGTCTGACCTTCGTATAATACCAGAATGTAGCATATCCTCAAATATCACCTTAGCTTCAGGTAATCGCTCCAGAGCTATTCTACGGACGCGTCGGGAAACCACTGGGCCCGGAGTCGTGCGTATTTATTGCATTGTATTGTTCGTCAACGTCCGCCCTTCGTGGTCTAGCGATAGCGTTCTCGCTTCCCGAGCATGGGGTCCCGGGTTCGATTCCCGGCGGGATCTGGCATTTTCCATGCGTCGAGATGACTGGATGTTGTTGTGTCGTCTTCATCATCATCATCATCATCATCATTCATCCCCATTACGGTCGGAGGAAGGCAACGGCAAACCACCTCCAATAGGGCCTTGCCTAGTAAGGCGGTGCAGGTCTCCCGCATCGTTCCACTACGCTCTGTAAAGAAGCATGGGACTTCATTTCCATTGTTCTTTAATACTGCTTGGCTGCACGGACGTATGCGGGGTGGACTGTTTACCCGCAATATTAATTACTCCTATAACGTTATACTCAGAATCTCTCTGAATTAGCCTTACCCAGTGACAGTATGTCCTGCTTATAACGCAGGCATTTGCCTAGACTACAGACAGTGCAACAGAAAATCAGCTCATAATATGGGTTGCATAATGTCCGCCACCACGAAACTCCAATTGTACGGAGTAGAAAAACCAGTGTCTATCGTCATATCTTTCCGCCTATACATTTTGATGCTGGAATTGTTGACGGCTAACAACTCTAAGGGCTCCTGCATCGTCATCGTAAATGTGCCCATGACTGGCTTGTCGGTGTGGCCGAGCAGTTGTAGGCGCTTCAGTCTGGAAATGCGGGTTCCAATCCTGCCTCGGGCATGGATGTGTGTGACGTCCTTAGGTTAGTTAGGTTTAAGTAGTTCTAAGTTCTAGGGGACTGATGACCTCAGATGTTAAGTCCTATAGTGTTCAGAGCCATTTGAACCATTTTTGTGCCCATTAGCGGAAGGCTGCTGACCTCTGAACCAGTGTCTACTAAAAATCTTAAGCCTGAAATTTTATCAATCACGTGTAAGCAAAGCGATGTCCTGCTGCGACTCGTCGGAAAAGTTGTAAGTTTGCCATCACGGGAATTACCTTCGCCATGTGCCCATGCGTTGCTGCGATGTGACCCTTCTCACGTAGGTGGCATCGTTTCCGAGTGCCGCAGTCCGTGGAGCCTGATTCGGACTGCCGTTGCCATTTGGGTACTCACATGTCTACGAGCACTTTGTAGCATTGGTGACGAACCGTCTGTGGTACCAGCAGATATTATCGGCAGTAGCTTGTCCTCGGTTGGTGCCCAACGGCTGTGGCTTGAATGAACGGCGCCACCTCGTCCCTCTGTAACACAGTTCTTTTTCTTGTGGACCGAAACACTCCAAGTTCCCCAGCGATGTCCGATGCTTGTCGTTTAACGGATGTGATCCGGAAAATGTTACTGCGACTCAAACCGTTCTTGTTTCGGCGCCACCAGGTATGTAGGTCAGAAATCAGACCCACATATACTTCGAGACATTTACGAGGGTCAGTCAAAAAGTAATGCCTCTTATTTTTTTTTCTACGTTTAATTGTCAGGAAATTTAAATGCAATTACATAGGTTGAAAACCACAACATTGAGGATCATTTTGTCATTCTTCAATGTAATCTCCGCCCATCTCTACAGTTTTGGTCCATCTTTGAACAAGGGCATGTATCCCAGCACGGTAAAAATCACAGCTCTGCTTCCTAAGCCATTGACGCACGGATGTTTTGACGGCCTCCTCATCTTCAAAATGAATCCCACGATGAGCTTCTTTTAGTGGCCCGAACAGATGGAAGTCTGATGGTGCCAGGTCAGGGCTGTATGGGGGATGAGGCAAAACTTCCCATCCAATTTTGACAATCTCGTCAGAGGTGTGACGACTGGTGTGTGGTCTTGCATTGTCATGCAAAAGAAGAACATCTGCCATTGATTTTGTTGGGCGAACTCGCTGAAGACGTGCTTTAAGTTTTTTGAGGGTTGTGACGTATTGAACAGAAATTATTGTGCATCCCTGCTCCAAAAAATCTACCAGAATCACACCCTCTGTATCCCAGAAAACTGTTGCCATAACTTTCCCTGCCGATCGCACAGTTTTGAATTTTTTCTTCCTCGGCGAGCTTGTGTGACGCCACTCCATTGACTGCCTCTTTGATTCGGGTTCAAAAAAATGCACCCATGTTTCGTCCCCGGTCACAATTTTTTTCAGAAACTCATCTCCCTCCAAACGGAAGCGCTGCAAGTGTTGGGAGGCTATTGTTTTCCTTGCCTCTTTATTCTGATCGGTTAACATTCTTGGAACCCACCGTGCACAAACTTTTGAGTACCCCAATTGTTTAATAATCGTGATCACACTGCCTTTACTAAGAGAAATAATGCGACACACTTCATCTGCAGTCACCCGACGGTCACCACGAATGATGTCATCAACTTGCTGAATGTTGTGTGGAGTCACTGCACTCACCGGCCTGCCGCTCCGCTTTTCGTCAGTCAACGGTGTTTGCCCTTCAGCTTCCTTACAACGACGAACCCATCGTCTAACAGTGCTGACATCCACTGTCACAACACCATACACCTTCTTCAGTCTTTCATGAATGCGTATGGGCGTTTCACCTTCTGCATTCAAGAATTCAATCACACAACGCTGTCTCAAACGAACATCGATGTCGGCCATCTTACAAACTTCTGCTGTGCTACCACCTGTTGACACAGAAAGTTACTACTGCAGTGGATTGCAGAAGGTTTGAGGAATGGCGCCAAATTCAAATTTTTCACTTAACTTAATTTTTTTAAGTAAAAAAAAATGGGAGGCATTACTTTTTGACCGACCCTCGTATTTAGTAGCCTTAAAGTTCTAAGGAAAAACAAAGCCTAATCATCCAATCCCAAAATCAGTTACTCTTCCAAGGAATAAAAAAAAATGCACTTAATTGGGCGCTCTCTTGTTCCCACAGAAGCAGAGAAGAACGGGATGAGCTGTATGGTTCAAATGGTTCAAATGGCTCTGAGCGCTATGGGACTTAACATCTATAGTCATCAGTCCCCTAGAACGTAGAACTACTTAAACCTAACTAACCTAAGGACAACACACAACACCCAACCATCACGAGGCAGAGAAAACCCCTGACCCCGCCTGGAATAGAACCCGGGAACCCGGGTGCGTGAAGCGAGAACGCTACCGCACGACCACGAGATGCGGGCTGAGCTGTATGAATACCAGATAGTCAACTTAGCGAAGTGGATGGATGGATGGATGGATGGAAGGATGGATGGATGGAATAAGAAGATGGGGAGAGAGACAGACAGATTTTAATCTCTCAACCAAGAAACAACAGCAGACAGCAGGCAAGGGTCTAGTTTGGCAGCTACAAAGCAATACCGTGGACCTGCCCCACAACAGGCTACACCTACACACAAATATGCTTGTAACGCATGAGTTGTCAGTGTACTTGGTAATGACCGTTCGATGCTGATTCAACATTCACTCACTGTCGATACTCTGTTTCAGGTTTTAGACCGTTGACCATCGGCGTGGCATTTCTAGCATGGTGGCTCGTTGCATCGTAATACGGATGGAACGCCGAGTATACCGCGACCAACTGCGGCAACTACTCACATAATCTCCTGAGCTCCTGCAACCAGTCAATTGTTACAATTCCTCTGTGCAAAAATTGTGATGTAAATTGTTTATCAAAATTACACAGATATTCGACGAATCATTTCAGAATTTCATTTCTTTCTGGGTTCAGCCGATATGAAAGAAGTTTCAACTAATGTTATAGGACACTATAAGTAACCTTCATTTTGAGTTTTGCGATACCAATTTGAATACAAAAAATTACCAGCTATCGAATAACTGTCATAAGGCACACGTAATTTTAGGCATGTGACTGCTTTCATCTAAATCATACACCGTGTTTTTTACTCTCTCTTTGGTGCAGTTATCGAAATCGGTTTATACTCAACGTCGTCATTACAGATACAGAAAAATACAATATACAAGAGGTTTCAATATAGCATTACATACAGAAACAAGCATATTCCATTAGATCGCTAAACACGACGGGAAATGTTCACTTCAGATTTACTTGCAGGACAACATCCTTCTAGGTTTTTACTCACGTACTAAGACTGCTGTTTCTTATGTACTTTCCGTACATGGACATCACCTGTATTTAGTGCTTACATAGTACGATCACCTGATGATCAGTGTTTCTGACATGGTTTCCACAGACGGCAACCTAAATATTTTGTGTGCTTGAAGTACAGTCAGGTGCTAATTTGTATTCTTATGTGGTTCCATACATGATGGACTGTAGGTGTTGCGTACTTAAACAGTATGATCACTTGAACGATTGGTATTTCTTACCCCGTATGTATACACAGTTTCCCGCTCAAGTCGAGTGAACACATACCACGGTCAACTAATGATTAATATTTCTTTCAGTGTTCATATACAGAAAATACTGCTTATATAAGTGTACAGAAAATACTGCTTATATAAGTGCTCATATCGTACAATATCCTGAAGACCACAGTTTCTCATGTAGTCTCCATACAGTATAGACTGTTTATATAGATGTCGCGCACACTATGAGCATGTAATAATGTTTCTGTCATGTTTTACACACAGAGGACACCACCAATAATATGTGATTACATAATATTTCCTGCATTGTTTCCGTTATAGTAGGCTGCATATATTGAATGCTCCTTACTGATATATCTCACAATTAGTGTTTCTCATGTAGTTTCTGTACAAGACGACACCTATGTCGAGTGCTTAGACAATGACGATCACTGCTTCTTATGTGCTTTCTGTGCATGGTAGACCACCTGTACTGAGTGTTCACAATGTAAGATAACATAACAATTAGTGCCTCTTATGGAGTTTCCATACAATGAACATATTTTTCCAGGTGGCAGTACATATGGACTTGAAGAAATGTATGACACAGTGATACCTTGTAAGAAATATTTATTAAGACCGGTTTCAGTTAGTGCCCATCTTCTAGGTACTATAATGACAAAACCAGAAGGTAAATGCTTTGTAATATCGAAACAGAATACAAGATACAATGAAATGACACACTCATCTTCACACACTTGACGAAAAAATTGCAGTCACAACCTTATACGTCATACATGTTTCCATACACGAAGAATAACATGATAATAGTAAAAATGTGTGAAGCAGTTAACATAATTTTCTAATACTATAGCAGTATAGTCCGATCAATGACAACCAATACACTGACTATCAAGTATGCACTAATCAAGTTCATACACACGAAGTCAGTACATGTGAATGCTAACACAGAACCATTTCTACCTAATAATACGTCCCACGTTGGTATAAAAGTACAACAGTATAATGACCATGTTTAACTTAGGGATTGTTTTTCCCATTACCAAAATGTACATACATAGCCTGAAGAGGGACACCAGCCTTTTCAGTAGTTGCAGGGGCGACAGCCTGGACAATTGACTGATCTGGCCTTGTAACATTAAACATTAACTGATGCTGCGAATGGCTGAACACAAGGGGAAACTACAGCAGTAATTGATCCAGACGGCATGCAGATTTACTGTATGGTTAAATGATGATGGCGTGCTCTTGGGTAAAATATTCCGGAGGTAAAATAGTCCCCCATTTGGATCTCCGGGCGGGGACTACTCAGGAGGATGTCGTTATCAGGAGAAAGAAAACTGGCCTTCTATGGATCGGAGCGTGGAATGTCAGATCCCTTAATCGGGCAGGTAGGTTAAAAAATTTAACGTTAAAGTTAGATATAATGGGAATTAGTGAAGTTCGGTGGGAGGAGGAACAAGACTCTAGGTCAGGTGAATACAGGTTGTTCTTGTTGTGGTCTTCAGTCCTGAGACTGATTTGATGCAGCTCTCCATGCTACTCTATCCTGTGCAAGCTTCTTCATCTCCCAGTACCTACCGCAGCCTACATCCTTCTGAATCTGCTTAGTGTATTCATCTCTTGGTCTTGCTCTACGATTTTTACCCTCCACGCTGCCCTCCAATGCTAAATTTGTGATCCCTTGATGCCTCAGAACATGTCTTACCAACCGGTCCCTTCTTCTTGTGAAGTTGTGCCACAAACTCCTCTTCTCCCCAATTCTATTCAACACCACCTCATTAGTTATGTGATCTACCTATCCAATCTTCAGCATTCTTCTGTAGCACCACATTGCGAAAGCTTCTATTCTCTTCTTGTCCAAACTACTTATCGTCCACGTTTCACTTCCATACATGGCTACACTCCATACAAATACTTTCACAGACGATTTCCTGACACTTAAGTCTATACACGATGTTAACAAATTTCACTTCTTCACAAAGCATCACCCGAATTAATTTGACTAGATTCCATCATCCTCGTTTTGCTTTTGTTGATATTCATCTTATATCCTCCTTTCAATACACTGTCCATTCCATTCAACCGGTCTTCCAAGTCCTTTGCTGTCTCTGACAAAATTACAATGTCATCGACAGGCCTCAAAGTTTTTATTCCTTCTCCATGGATTTTAATACCTACTCCGAATTTTTCTTTTTTTTCCTTTACTGCTTGCTCAATATACAGATTGAATAACTTCGGGGAGAGGCTACAACCCTGTCTCACTCCCTTCCCAATCACTGCTTCCCTTTCCTGTCCCTCGACTCTTATAACTGCCATCTGGTTTCTGTACAAATTGTAAATAGCCTTTCGCTCCCTGTATTTTATCCCTCCCACCTTCAGAATTTGAAAGAGAGTATTCCAGTCAACATTG